>NC_092027.1:23922695-24222695 GCF_042242105.1 Pempheris klunzingeri
GAGAGAGAGAGAGGGAGAGACAGAGAGACAGAGAGAGAGAGAGAGAGAGAGAGAGAGAGAGAGTGTGTGGTGTGAGGTGTTGATCATCAATTTAACACGGAACATCAGTGAACATCTCAATAAAAGCTGCTGTGGTCACAGGTGAAAGACACAACTGACTAATGAGAGGCCATGTTTAACTTACTGTGTGTGTGTGTGTGTGTGTGTGTGTGTGTGTGTGTGTGTGTGTGTGTGTGTGTGTGTGTGTGTGTGTGTGTGTGTGTGTGTGTGTGCTTAAGCTCCATGTGCCGGCTGAGTTTATGTAAGTTGTTATTAATGGATCATATTGTACTTAATGGACATGCTCTGTTCGTCTGTGAAAGAGTACATTACACGGTTATTCTCATCAAACGCATTTCTTGGAAAATGTGATTTCAAATCAGGGCAAAGCTCAAAAATCTGTTGGATCTCAAGAAAGACGTAAAACACACAATGATGCTGTTTAACAAGAATCAGGAGGGAATATCAGCGTTTTATGTTCTCGTGAATCCTCACTCCATTTGTCAAACAATAGCGCTAATCTACGTCCCAAAGTCAAGGGTTCAGTCCTGTTATATTTAAGTATGAACATACTAAAAGGCAAAAAACAAGAGAATCATTTGGAAGAGGTAAAGGCACATTATCCAGGATTACACTCTAATCAAAGATGGATGTGTTTTGTGCCAAAACTCTTAAACAAGAACAAAAACATTTTATTTTTTATTTAGTTCTCTGTCAGTGATCTCCCTTCTTCAGCTGATTTTTAATGAATACTCTCTCCCATTCTAGCTATATAGAAATAATAGGCATGACTTTTTAAGCGGAGTGATTTCCACCTAATCGGTATCTTATTGTTAATTTGAGGCACTATAGAGGATCATTTACAAGTGGTATGAGCAGGAAGAATAGGAGCTTTCACTATGAGGGTAAGCTACTGCTCCTCCTGCTCTAATCGTTCCCTCTGTTTCTGTGTATCCTCAGCAGGGAAGGAAAGGCTCCTTCTGCTCTCTAACCTGGTTCCCCACTTCCTCTCGCATCATCGTCACCAATAATCCCTGGCTGCGATTGGTCCTCACCATGACGACCACCGCTCTCATACTGGTGATGGCTGTCTTCAATATGGTGAGAAGCTGATTACACGTCAAGATGTTGTGGATGTGGTTTTTGATTCTCTGATCTGTCTGATGGTGACACCAAAAGTAACACCTGTAGTGACGTCTGTAGTGACGTGTTTCATAAAAGCCTTCATAATGGATGAAGGCTTTTCAGTTCTGGCTGCTCGTCTTCTCTGTTTTGTTTGCTAGTTCTTCGTGGAGGATCCTGGCGGATCCACAGTGGACGTCCTGACCCCGACTCCACCTGAAATCCTGATTACTGCTCCACCTGTGAATCAAACTAATGACAGCATGTTGGAGCACCTGGAAGAAAGCACAGTAGAAAAGAAGTTTTATCTGCCCGTAAGTACAGTAGGGAAAGGTCAACAACATGAGCTGGATAGATGATAAATATGTCATCTTACTGAACACCAGTATTAAAAAGACATCTTAAATGAGTCAAAACATGTGTTAAAAACTGCACAGTTTGAAATTTGTGCTCATTCTTTTCAGCTCATAGTGTAACAATCAAGGAAATGTTCCATTTTGATTTCAGACATATTAGAATATATTTTGCTCACATGTTGGTGTGAATTCACAATGGTTCACTTACTGTAAAAGAAAAATAATTCAAAGAGACATAACAATTTGTTTCACAGTTTCACAATGAGACTTTTGTATTGCTATTTCAAAACTGATGGCATAGTTTTACACCAAGCAGTGAGAAAAGAAGTCTGACCACTGCAGCCGTCAGTGGTACCTGGTCACTCAGCGTTGGGGAAGTCTTAATGCTCAAAGCTTCCATTCATTGTCCTGTTTATCCTCTCTCACCATGGTAAAGGATTGTTCATGCAGTGTAAGCTTACAGAATTATCATTTGTATCATTGCTTGGTATTACATAAACCAAATGTGTTTGTTGTATAAGAATATTGACCTAGTCTCATGTCAGAATGCTAACTCCAGCTCTGTTCTTGTTTTCTAACTCAACAGCGTGTGGGCTGACTCGCCACTGTTAGAGCAGCACATTCACTGAACCCTTGTTACACAGAGTAAATAAAGCTACAGTTCCATCTTTTTTGCAGCTTGACACGTGCATTGTGTGTGACACAAATATCATGAGGATTGTACCTCTTAGAGTTTTCTGTTGTGGGGGCAACACGGTGCTTCACTTCCGCACAAGTGTCTCCTACTCTCCTTCTCCTTCTGCCTCCAGTACTTCATCTACTGCTGTATACTGGGCCTGGTGTCATGCTCGGTGTTCCTGAGGATCAACTACGAGCTGAAGATGGTGGTGATGCTGGTTGCCGTGGTGATCTACAACATCATCATCCTCCAGACGCATGCCTCCCTGCTGGATGGATTTAGCAAAGCGCTGTACCCCACCGATACACTGGATAGGTAGCTGCAAACTTTACACACACACACACACACACACACACACACACACACTCTCTCTCTCTCTCTCTCTCTCTCTCTCTAAGCAATAATGACACAATTATTAGGCCCACTTAAGGTCAGTGTTCTCTGTTGACCCTGCAGCCAGCGTGCATCAGTTGAGCATTGCCCATTACAACTACTAATGAGACTGAACCCTGGTCTTGAGGGAAAGACTGTTGCTGCGGTAACAATATCCCACATGACTGTCATGACTGTAACCCCTGGAGAGGAGGATGACGAGCGGCAGATTGAGATACAGCAGTTTGAGATGATGTGTTCATTTCTCACATTTGTGACATTTGTCTGACTGCTGAAAAAAAAGCAGAAATGTAGGAAATGCCCACCAAGACTGGCTAATAAATACAATTCAGTACTTGATAAGCACTTTACATAGACCAGAGCGGTACATTTGGGCACCTCGCAAAACGTCTTGGCTGCAGTCAGTTTTGGAGGATCGAAAACCAAAGATCCTAAAGATGTCAGTGCGATCTGACTTGTGTTTGGGTTACAATTTTGACAAGTCTGTATGCATCCTTTGGTGACCTATACTACTCAATACTCAACATCCTGTCTGTGTCGGTGCTGTCATGTTTACACACAGTTCTCCATGGTAATGATGCCCGGCCTTTAGAAATAGTCAGCAATTCACCACACATTATTACCATGAAATACAGCAATTGATGCAGATTAGATCTTGTCTAAGTTGATTTCCATAGTGTTTTAAAATTAATTGAAAAGGATAGCCGTCAGGGAGGCTGGACAACTACAACTACAGTTGACAGTAATGTAATGAGCACTTTAGCAATAGTGAAATGGTACATGTAAAAATCAGTATGTTCATTTGTTATTTATTCACTCTTATTTTTATAAAGATAGTTTTACAGTAGTTCCTTTTTATTTCATGATTAGGGTGACCATATTTTCAAACCCCCAAACCCAAACCCTTTAGTGTACTACACGTCCTGCACACCATAGGTGTCAAGATAGAGGACAAGTATTTCAGCATTTAACTGCCCAGCGCACCTTTTAACAACATGAGCGCCACAAAAGACACAGTAAGCCTCCTGCAGCTCCTTAGAAAAGACTGTTAGCATGCTGACAGGTAAGAAAGAGCTACAAGCATCATAGTTTGGCTTCCCTGTGACTCATAGACTAGCAACAGCTTTGACAACGACACATTGATGGACAAACATACAGGGTACAGTGTTTATTTGAAATGCATTGTTGTGCATGGTTTGTATACAGGTTTAGGTAATAATGAGTGGGACAGAACATGATAAACATCTATGTAAACACTGAAAACAAGTTAATTGATTATTTTCTTCAACTGTTGTGAAACCGGGACAATTTGGGAGTGAATGTTGAAAAACGGGCCATTTTAGTGTTTTCCAGAGATCTATCAGGACTGCAGACACCCACCGTGATAATTCATTCATAATGTGTTTTCTTTATTTCATGTGACCTTTAATGATGACACAATTTATTTCATTATGTCACTTTTCACGACAACTGCTGCCAAAGTCATCCAGATAGCACCTGTTAGCTAGAGCAACAACAATGGCAAAGTCATTCTGAATCAACATGCTGTAAATAAGCACAGCACACATGGACAGACGCTAACATTTCTTTTTGTTTAATTGTTGTTTAGCTTGACCATGCTGCCCATGCTACCTGCATCGCCAGCTAACTGGGTAGGCAGGGTTATGAGCTCGGGTTCATTAGTCTGCATCAAAGTGAAGAGACGGTGTTAACGGGAGCAGCTACTGTGGTTCATTTAGAGTTACCTCTCCCACATTTTGACTCTAATGATGTTCCACAATAAAAGACATACACCTCTGTGAAGTACAAAAAGACAAGGAGTCTTTCTCCGTGGTCACCCAAGTAAAGAGGAGCTAGCTAACAGCGAGAATTATGTTCACACCAAAAGCGAAACAAATTTTCGCTTGGCATGACTCAAGTCTGACCGTGGGTTTCCTCGTGTACTCGTGTGAGTAACACAAATGTCAATTTGTATTCGTGCATAACACAAATTTAGTGTAAGTCACTCTGGCACATCTTCACCCCTGTGTGCATCTTCACACTGACTTTGTATGGAATTGCACATTCCATTGAAAAAAGGTATTTTTCATAGTACGAGTTTTAGTAATTTCTTCATTTATTCAGGTATTTATCTCATTTATATATATTTTTTAAATGATTACTGTTTTTTTTTTCTTTTTTCTCTGTGTCCAGACCAGGAGTACTGAAGGATCTAAAGACGATGGGCTCTGTGTCTCTTTTCATCTTCTTCATCACCCTACTGGTGCTAGCCAGGCAGGTCAGTAGTCTTCTTAAACTGGCCACCACAATCTAGACAGCACAGTGTTACAGTGACATAAAATAGTTATATACTAGCCTGTATTTTCAATATAAATGCACCAGGTCATTCACTGTAGCTACACAGCATCTATTACTGTAAGAGACCTTTAGAAGAGACCAGAATGACTCTTGGAAGCCAGCGGTCCTGCGTTCAAGGATTTAGCTCAATATGCTTACAGATCAAAGCACATGTTCAGATGGACTCTTTTGTAGCGCTGCAGCAGCCAGCCTGGCCCACTGCCTCCATCCTCCATCCTCCATCCTCACTCCGTACCAGAGCGAAACTCAGCTGACACAGATTTGGTGTTCATGCTTTATCTTTTTCGGGGTACCATCCATCAGCTCTGACCTCAAAGCAGATGTTCTGGACAGAGAGACTCCCCCCAAGAGGATCTGTGCCCAAAACTAGAGCTCCGCTGAGGGTTACAGTTGGTCCAAACAGCTCCATGTGTTGTTCTCATTCTGGGTCACCGTCACCAGAAGGGAGGGGAGCACTTGTTTTGGAAACGCAACTTCGGTGCTAAACTCTTTCTTACTGTTGTATGTTACTCCGGGCTGCGCTCTTCTTCTCAAGGTCTTTCAGGGATAATTGGGTTCATCCGTCCGGATGCTTTTTGGGTATAAATTAGCGCTGTAAAATGCTTCATCAGTTATCATCAAAATAATTCTGGAAACAGTTCAAAAGGTGTTAAAAGTGACGTCAGCTGAAGCCCTTGGCGCAGAGGTACATAAATTGGTGGCAGATATGGGGGCACAAGGCCTAGGAGCATCCATTTCACATGCTTTTAGTCAGCTACTAACAAATTTGCCTTGCAAAATTTTGATCGTTAAATCCTAATGAGCCCATTTCTAGCCATTTAGTCAGAGGGAGGAGAAAGCAGGTTAGGAGAACGAAGGCATCTGTAATTCATCCCTCAAGAGCAGATGGAGCAAAGCTCATTTACAGGCTTGTTAGCCGGTTTCTCAACAGCATCTGGAATGAGCTTTGTTTCTTCTGGCCTACTTTCTAGACTCTTGGAGGTACTGGGGCTCATCTCAGCAAGTGCTCAGACTGTTCATACACATATGTATAGCATACACAAAAGGCTCAGACTAGCCGTCCTTAGAGGGCTGGAAGCTCGTCTATTTCAGCCTCAGGCTATCGACACTACAGCAGATCTCAGCGCAGAGCAGTTTGAGCCCACACTGTTGGAGCCTTCTAAATTGGTGCCATGCTTTAATCTCAAGAGAAAAGGTATTCAGTGCACTCATACATCATGGAGACTGCTACCCATACATGAACTATAGCTCACAGGAGACTGAAAACACTCCCGCACACTGTAGGGCCAGCCAGCAGGTAGCCTGGAGGTTTCACATATATACAAGCATAATGATGGTGAGTTCAGGGGACCCAGTCTGATGCACTGACACACAATATTTTGACCCCTATAGGAAACTCCCTCAAGCATAAACATTAAAAAAAGAAGCGATGGCTATCTTTTATGCAAAACAGTCCTGCATGCTTACTGTTTCCTCGAGCAACAAGAGCGCAGCTTCTCGTATTGTTTCATTGTCGTCCTATTGGGACATTAATTTTCTATGAATACCAAGCGAGGCCTTTAGATTCAGTTGGTTATGTTTCCCCAGAAATCCTGTGCAGTTTGATTTTAGTGCCAATGACTAGATTTGAACTGAAGCCTATCTCTAAAAAAGGCTCGCACATCATGGACAAATATCTTTGGCTGGCAGATTGTAGAGGAGGCTGACCCAGATTCATTTGTGTCTTCTCTGATCAACGTCCAATCAGAGTTCAGAGTTAAATCAGAGTTAAAAAATGATCACTTTTCAGTTCAATTTCTTGATCTTGGTTGTAGGTTTGTTCTGTGGCCTGTAGCTTTGGAGCACAGTGCTGGGTGTGAATGACGCAGGTGTCTCTTTACTCTGTGTCCTCCTGTAACAGAATGAATATTACTGTAGGTTGGACTTCCTGTGGAGGGACAAGTTTAAGAGGGAGTGTGAGGAGATCGAAACCATGGAGAACCTCAACCGGGTTCTGCTGGAGAACGTTTTACCTGCCCATGTCGCAGAACACTTCCTGGGACGCAACTGGAAAAATGAGGTGAATTCCCACAAAAGATGACAGACATGCTATATTTATGTCGACCTGCTGTACGTACCTTTCATGCTTCATTTATATCTATCAGTGAAAGGATTAAAGGAATTTTTGTCATTGTGGAAAATGAATAAACATGTTAATGACTGTACGGTAAATATGCAGCTGGAGCCAGAAGCTGGTTGGCTTTGCTGAGCACACAGACTGAAACAGGGGCAAACAGCCAGGAGCACTGTTGTCGTCACCCTGAGGTTGCCGAGCAACCTGCAGAAACTCCAGAGAGTCACAGATAACCCCCAGAAACACAGCAAATTGTTGTTTCCTCTTTAGTTTTTGTATTGATTAAACAAACAAGGTTTTAAATGGTAATTAGTGAGCTTAAGAGGTGCTGGTACAGAGCTAAGCTAAAAGCCTGCTGGTAGCCTTATATTTATCTTAGAGCGGTGCTGAGCCTCCCCCCTTATAGGTGCATTTCTCAGACTGTCAAACTATGCTTTTAAATATACAGGATGTAAGTAAATCTACACATTCTGTCCACATAGTCGTTGTTTTCTAGACATCGCTTGCAGGTGCACGCTGTCCCTGCATACATGCTGTGGTTTATTTAGCCTACTTGTCTAACATACTTTCTATTCCTGTATTTCTCCTTAATTCATTGTAGTGCTGTGAGTTTTTGGTCGCACTTGATGCCCTCACTTACTTTATTCTTACACCCGTCTTCCTCTCTGTCTTTCCTGTGATGAATGCTGTTACTACGTTACCCCTGTGCCCCCGCCGAGATGATTCAAGTTTTATTTTATTTATTTAAAGGGTCATTGTTCAGGGTATTCAGTTCATAGATCTTTGTGCGTTCGAGACTTACTGAGAGGACACACCGTTCGTCTCAAACTTTCCTTCACCGGATCTCGATCAATACAACACATGCAGCTGTTATCTTCTTCTTGCTCGTTATCAGGACCTTTATCATCAGTCATACGAGTCGGTGTGTGTGATGTTCGCCTCCATCCCAGACTTCAAAGAGTTTTACACTGAGTCTGATGTCAATAAGGAAGGACTGGAGTGCCTCCGTCTTCTCAACGAGATCATAGCAGACTTTGATGAGGTAAAGCCCTCTCACGCTGACAACCTTGGCTGTTTGACAAGTTTTGAGAAGCAGCCACACAGACAAATGTATTTGGCAGAGAGCTGGTGTTATTTCCCACACGTGTGTATGTTAACGTTCTGTACTGTTTTCCTCATGTGTCCTCAGCTGCTGTCCAAACCTAAGTTCAGCGGAGTGGAGAAGATAAAGACCATCGGTAGCACCTACATGGCTGCGACTGGGCTCAATGTGACACCAGGACCAGAGTGCGCACAGGCAGGCTTTTACACACACTCATTTTCACACACGTGCACACACAGACATGTTGTGTGGGAGTGGACATGCTACACGGTGTGTAATGTTCCCTCCACATTGGATATGAAAGGACACGCTGACTATGAGGTTAATATGGTGGCTGACTAGGACAAACGCTACAGCATCCATGGAGTAAAGAGGTGACATAAAACAAACACGCTCTCCTGTCTGGTCGCTCTCTCTTTAGTTTAAAATCCAGCTGTTTGACACAGTGCTCCCCCTAGAGGCATGGAGGCTTTCGGTTGTGCTGCTTGGATATGCTGCTTTTTTCTGTTGCATTTGTTTTGGGGGTTTGTGTGTTTTTTACCTTCAGTATTTGCTGCCTGTCTGCTGTTGTGTGTTTCTTCTGGCTTTCTGCATCACCTTTCTGTTCTGCTGTGTTTGTTTCGGGTTTTTGTGTGATTTTGAATTTTCATCGTCTCTGAAGCTGCAGCACATTTTCCCTACTGGAAACGTTTTGGCCCCAAAGCTCCTACTGTCCAACTTTCGTCAGAGCTAGTACCTGACAAGAGAGGACCAGGCAAACAACAAGAGCACACGGTCACCTGATTTCACAGAGGCAGAGCAGAACGGTTTTGGCAGGCTGAGCTCAGTTTCAATCAACTTGTCGTTTCTCATTTTAAGTTACAAAACAGAATGAAACTTCCAGCTTCTCGTGGGTTGCTCCTAAAAATGTGCTACACATAACATTCAAGCGTTGGTGACTCATTACTACACTCATTTGAATTCCTCAGTGTTGTCACTACAAGGAAATCATCACTCAGAAATCCGGCAGCACATGTTTTTAAAAAGAAATCCCTCAAATTGGTTGGAAATCTGTGTAACTGACCGTTCGACCAATAGTTGTAGTTGCTACACCTGTCCAGCTGTCCATTCGAGCACGACATGCCATTGCTAATATTGTTTACTTTGACTACAAAGGCAGATATACATATAAAGCTGAACTCATAGTCATTTTTGTAGAAATGTGTGTTTGATTTCACACAGAAGCAGGCTTCTTGCTGTGGACATCCAAAAGCAGCACGGGGTCAGGTTTCTGCTTATCTTCTATATTTTAAAACAGTTTGCTTCTCCTTTGTAAGAGGAAACGTTTTTATGAGTTCGGAAAACATAACGCTCTCTCAGGTAACAAGTCTGGCTTGGGTTGCTCGATTTTTTTTGAACTTGTCCAAGTCAGACAAGGTCTTATATAACATTAGCTGATGTAGCAGCATCGGGGTTTTACTGATATAACCCACAAAGTATGTATCGACGTGGAAGTAGCACTTGATCACTATTGTAGGTAGTAAGCCAGTTAGGTGGACATAAAGATCCAGCTTGCAATAAACACACTGTTAATCTAGTCTTTTTAAATCTTGTGTTTTTGGTTTTGGACAGGTGATAAAAAAAGAAAGAAAGGAAGATGTTATTTGCACCCAGGTGTGTGTAGGAAAGTGTATATTTTGTGTTGAATGTTCCCGACCTTTTATATTCATATTTGACTTATTATTTCAACCAAAACCATGATCTTTTCCTGAACCTTGAAACTTAAACCTCTCTTTCTCAATTAAAGAGTTTAGTCTGGACCTGCTCTTTATGGAAAGCATCTTGAGATAACATTTGTTATGAATTGGCGCTATATTTAGAAAGACTGACTGATTGATAGTTTTGTTGTCTAAACCTAACCAACCTGTCTTTTGGCAGCTGGTCCAGCATCTCAACCATTCAGCCATCACATCTGTTTCTGTTTGTGGAATTTATTGTTACCAGACCAGGTGTAAATAGCTGAATAACTCTGCGTGGCTCTTTTTAGTGCTCAGTGCACACGGCCTCAACACGCTTGACAGCTTTGTCAAGGCCTAGTGCGGTTTCAAAGCCATGATGACACAATCACTGTTCAGCGGAGGGACTGAACAACGGTCAGCTGCTGTACACAACGAAATTATATTGATTTACAACACAAAACAGAAAGAAAGTGATATTCATTTCAGTGCATTCAAAGCTAGCAATTATAAGTCCACTGTATGAAACTGAGACTGCAGATCATGGTGATCGTGGTTTCACAGTCATCCCATGTTATTGCTGTTCCCATGTTGAGGTCCAATCACGGTTCAGATAGCACCGTTAAACTTGTTCTTCCCCCCTCTGCACTTCCCCCAGGAACATGACAGGCAGTACATGCACATTGGCACCATGGTGGAGTTTGCCTTTGCTCTTGTGGGGAAGCTGGATGTCATCAACAAACACTCATTCAACGACTTCAGACTCAGAATTGGTGAGAACATTTCCTCACAGCAGAAATACGAGCACGAGCAAGTGACCTTTTCCCCCCTTCTTGTTTAAGAGCAAAAGTTGAGCTGATGACATGAGATTATTCTAAAGAATCAGAAATGTCTTTTGTGATTTTGGTATTTCTTGCCAGGGATAAACCACGGGCCAGTGATTGCAGGAGTTATCGGGGCCCAGAAACCTCAGTATGACATCTGGGGAAACAGCGTGAACGTGGCCAGCAGGATGGAGACCACAGGGGTACTGGGGAAAATACAGGTGGGATGTCTTCCAGAGTGCAGGTGCATGTCCCCCAGCGTGCTGGTGAACCTCTCATTCTAGTCAAGTTTCTTCCTTTCCATACAGGTAACGGAGGAGACAAGTCATATCTTAGTAACACTAGGGTACATGTGTTCGTGTCGTGGCATCATCAACGTGAAGGGCAAAGGGGAGCTGAAGACCTACTTTGTTCACACAGAAATGACCCGATCTCTGTCACAAGGGACCGTGATGCCTTGAGCACGCCGCACTAAACAATCGATTTAAGACCTGAGATCACAATCACACACACAAAGTGGCCGTAGAAGTGGTTTGTCATGCTCTGTAACCAAAACCCATTACCAGAAGCCAGCAGCACAATGATTAAACAATTGTGGACAGCTGGTTTTGTCCTTAGCAACACAATGTAGAGCAGGGCCAAGGCACACCGTCACAGTCCCCCGACGCTGCACTTTGGATGGTTCTCACATCTCAAGTGTAACAAGGACATTGCTCTGAGGAGTCTCTTCACTGTCTAAAGGAGTGCCTGACTAAAGTGAGGTTCGCTAAATTAGTGCAGCTCTCAAGGACCACAGTCACCCGTCTGTACAATAGTAGTGGTGTGGAGCTAATTACCCATGCCAGTGTTGCAGTGCTTCAGAGCCTTATACGTGAGCAAACAGAGCTGCCTGCCGAGCCGTGCTTTTTTTTTTTTATATCTGCCTGGTTGGAACTGTGAGCCGGTTTGTTCCATTTTAGTCCAAATGGATGCTACAGTAGTTCATTGTCATATAGAAGAGAAGATGATGCCAGCAAATCGCCAGTGTGATGGGTAGTTTTCCAAAACCTGTGAATTGTATTTATAGCTTTAGAGCTGCACTTGTGTCCCACTGAAGAGGAGGTGGACTCAGGATTCAAGAGGAAAGTAGACGTTTCTTTTTTATAATCCATCTGGATCCAAACCTACGGCAACGTGTGTAAATGTTCACTGCCATCCTTTTGTTATTCATTAAACATTTGTATATAAATGGACGTCCTCTGTCTGTGTGTGTGTTTGCTCCAGTGCTTCAAACACAAGTGCACCATGAAAGACTCGTCACAGAGTAAACAGTCACAGGATGTGCTCACAGCGGAGTCAGAGGCTCGTAAGATCATTAGTTGAAATGATGAGAGACAATACAGGATTTCATTTGGCAGATTTATTGTGGTCATCAAACATGCCAGAATGCATTAGTAATACTGGTCTCTGTCTCTACAGTGGCTCCAGTAGCAGTGCACACACTCTCCTTCATAGTGTGTGATCCTTTTTAAAGCAACGGTTAGCGCCAGGCTAGCTTCTCCCCCTGTTTTCCAGTCTTTGCGCTAAGCTAAGCAATTGGACTGCTGGCTGCAGCTTCATTTTTAAAGGGTGTGGAGATAAGAGAGTGGTACTGAGCTCCTTATCTCTCCACCAGAAAACAAACAGGTGGATTATTCAAAATGTCATACCATTCCTGTAAATGTAACATGGTGATATGTTAGCATCTGTGTAACCACTATACCCTCTGGTTTACAAATACTACTTGTCGTGGTTAACATTTTGTGTTTTTTTGAATGAATACTTAAGGCTTTATCAGAGTATACCAGAGATATGTTTTCTTCTAGAAGATTTATAAAATAGGAGCGTTAGAGGTGACGTGTACAGCAAATACATGGAGAACTAATAAAGAGCGTCCAGGTGAAATGCACCATGATGCAACACGCAGAAATCTGCTGACTGAGGTGTGAAACCTTCGTTTTATGAAGGCGTTTGTTACCAAGCGCTAATTGTCATTTTACTCGACTATTTCTCTCTTTCCACTTGTGAAACACCACCTCGTCTATTAGCTCCTAATCCTCATAAATAAACACTGCCATTTGAACACCAAAGAGATTCAAATACCACATCATTTCTAAGAATAAAGGGTCTGTTTCTGCCAGAGTGCAGAGGCAAACAAGACGTGTCTGTGCTCCAAAAAAAATCCTATTATGGAGGAGGATGGTCTTGAGTTGTGTGGGTTCAGAATCTCTACTCAAAAATAATCCAAGAATTTGCAAATCAAAGAGAACTGTGTTTACATAAGACAGTAACACAAAATCAGCAGCATCAGAGGAAACAGAGGAGGGATGTTTAAAGTGTTGAATGTGAATCTACACAGACATACGGTGACTGTAACTTCTACGGTTTATGTAAATGAATCTCTCAGTAGTAAGAGGCACGTTCAGTGGAGGGATCATAACAAAAACAACTGAAGAAAGAAATCCGAACTCTAATACTATGATCTTTGCTATTATGTGCAATATTCAGCTGTAATAACTAGAAGGCATTATGAGTTACAGACTGTCCTTTAGGCCTTCAGGTGACGCTCATACTGTCGGAGCTATTTCAGCCTCAAACTAGAAAATGCAGCTGGAGCTTCCTGGAAAGTCTAGTCTATTCTTTAGGGTCTTTTGACAGATACTGTTTCACTTAATATAACTATTTGTAACTATATAATCTATATGTAACTGTAACTGTTTGATTTCTTTACTATCCATCCATCAAGTAAATGAAGTCTAGGCACTACAGCACTGGTTTATTGGTAAATGCTTTCACAGAGAGAACGAGCTCTTTGATCTCAGGCAGGATACTTCAGGCTGTCAGATAGGGGCCACTGACCCGAATCCTTCTGCCACGTTCCAGATGATCCCATTTTTCATGAAAAATTCAGCTTTTATGCAGGCCACACGAGCGTGCTGCCGGCCCGGTTGGTAGAGGACGGGGACAGGACGGCGGCCGTACTCTGAGGAGGAGCGCACCGGGACAGCTCTGGACTGCTCCTGAGGGTGAGCGGGACAAAAAGGCACAGAGATACACATGAAAGACGTTATTGTGTGTTCTTTTAATGAAGCAAAAAATAAAATGGAGGATCCATTATCCAGTGTTTGAGCTGAACGATTTGGGGAATACCTTCTTTTTCACAGAATACAATTTGGCATACAGGTGTTACAGGTGTAACATTCCTGACGGCTGCATGCCAGCTAGGTGTAGCAGTTCTGGGGTCCTGACTAACTAACAACACCAAAATTCAACACAGCCATTGTTAACAGTATTAGGACTACCAGTAGTTTTTAGTACGACAATACAAACTGTCTGCTGTGAAAAAATGTGCACAGGAAGCTTTGTACATTTTTCAGAAATGATTTTGATACGGCCATATGGTCATATATGCGTTATACATGGTTATGGGTTATATTGAATGTATTAAGAGGTGGCTAAAGTGCTGTCGTACTGGTTTGTGGAGCCATTTTTGGCACCACAGTTTGCCCAGTGACTACGTTTTAGCACTGAGAGGGAAGGGTGGGACATAGCTTCAGGTGTTACGCTCTATGGCTGCATGTAAAATGTAATTTTCCTACACTAATCATTGCAGTATGTGCGCTCTGAAAAGATGACTGCCACCAGACAAATTAAATTATTAGCAACACCGTAATGTTATAAATTAAAGTCCATGCATTGCTCGGTATTACTCAGAGCAGCAGTGTGTCTCTGTGTGAGCTTCTCCAACAGATTTTTTGAGCACTGGGAGCGTCTGACTTCAGGGAGGTCAGACTGACTATCTGCAGAACAGACAGGACCTGCTTCTGGCTGTGGCAGATTCACTGGTGGGTTGACATTTGCATAAGCCATAGCTGGAGACTGGAGAGAAAAATAACACACTGCCATTATCCTCTGAATAGTTTATACAATAAATAGATTTTTAATTCATATTCAAATGTGAATTGAGGAGCAGAAACGTCCTAATTCAGCAGGAGCTGTCACCAACGCTGACGACCAGCCACTCAACTCACTTTAATTACGAGCTCAGCCGTGTGTGTGTGTGTGTGTGTGTGTGTGTGTGCGGCTGCTTTGTTCATCATCCTCTCTGCTTTCAGTGACCCAGAAACTCACTGTGAGCTAGTTTTCTTGACATGAATAATTACTCGATGGAGATGAAATGGCTTCTAAGGGAGCCATAAACAAAGGCCGTAAAACTTAGAGGCATGTGTCAGTCACCGCATGGTAAAAAACATGTTAAGAGACTTATAAATATGGAACATTTTGAAATGTATGCTGTTTTAGGATTCATTTTCATAATATATTGACATACCCATCCATGAAACACTCTAAAAGCCATATTGCAAATATAATCTGAAGCTTGAAAAGTTTCGTGTTTGCAAGGATAAGCAGGATATTCTCCTGGTGTTCAGGAAACAGCGGTAGTGCTTTATAATGTGGCGGCCTGTGGTCCGTGGGCCAAGTGTGTAGGTGGTCAGCGCTATGAGGAAGCATCCACTGACGTTATTGCTGGAAACAAGTAATGAACTGAAATGCATTAGTTTTATTTTCTCATTACGACAGGCTGGCATTACGCCTTACTGTGAAACAACTGTGTAGGGTAATACAAGAAACAGACAGGACCATAATATGAAAGTCATCCCTGACAGCATGGTTCCATTCATTCAATGGTGGATCAGCTGAAAGGGAGGAATGATTTCAGTCTAAAAATGTGTCTTACATGTCTGTGTCCACAAATTTCAACACATCAGACAAGGATAACTCTAACTGTTTTCAAAACTGGACCTTATTTTTATACACTACTCACAAAAAGTCAGGGATATTCAGCTCTCAGGTGAAATCTCAGGATGAACCTAAAATGCATTCTAACCTTTCCAGGTGAACTTAATGTGACCTTCTCTAAACCTTTGAATGCACATGTCCAACTGTTCAGTGTCTCAGTACTTTCTGCACCAGCTGCTGTTCTCTAACAAGAAGCTTAACAGCAACATTCACAACAGGTTTGATCCATGAATCCACCAATACATTTCCTGCTTCAGTTAGAATTGGTATTTAAACAGTCCTCCTCATCCTGCTGTTCACATTCTGACATCATGAGACCAAGACGACACCTAACAGTTGATCAGCAGCACCTCAACACTGGAGGCTTCAAACAGGAAGTCCTCAGACGGAGGTGTTCACTGAGCTTAGAGGGTCACAGAGTGTCATCAGGAGGTTGGAACAGTGATACAGAGACTGGAAGAGTCACAGAAAGGAGAGGAGTGGACGTCCTTTGGCCACGTCCCAATTTATTGAGACACTGAACATGTTTTGTTGTGGTTTACCTACCACTGTTGGTAGATTTTCTTTAAATAAATAGTTTAAGATGAATAAAATCACCAGTGCATGCTTCTACTTAAAGGCCCTACTTTCATGATATAATATCACTGTAGCATTCACTTTTTACATTTTCCATAAATTTCACCTGAAAGTCGAATATCTCTAACTTTTTGTGAGCAGTGTATGTACAGCCACTTCATCAAAGTCACACAACACAAACAACAAACACACAAACTAACTGATTGGTAGCGGCAGACCAGCAACTCCAGTGTAAAATTACTGTTTCTGTTAATGGAGTCTGGTGGCTTTAAACCGAGCCACATAACGGCTGTTTCTGGTTCAACAAAAAGGGTTTCACAGGTCTGTCTTTTCTGTAATGATGTAAGACATTTAAAATAACAGTCTGAGCCTGTCGATGCACTTTTAGTGGATGTACTTTGATTCAGCTCAATTGCCCTGAAGGATTACATTACAGCCATTTTAGCCTGTTTGTTGCCCGTTCTCAGCTGCCAGCTGGGGCGATCGACTCAAAATACATAAAAATGGGGTCCTGGTTTAAAAATACTGGAGTTCTCCTTTAATGACAGTAAATCTTAATATTTATTAATATTACATGCTTATCATCAATAATGTCATGATTTCTTAAAATAAAAAAAGCAGAATGATAGAGACCGTTAAGCACAATTCCTCACAAGCCTGCTATGCCACTGAGGCTAGCTTTAAAACACTCGTCAGATTCATTTAAGTCAAGTTTGAGCTCATCAGCAAGCTCAAACAGCTTAAATGAGAACTAAAATGCCCACTTCAGTGTGTTTATTACCTCCTGGTTTATGTCCAGCCCTCTTCCTTTGTAGTGTTGTCTGTCGTCTCTGTGCAACCTCATGTCATAACCCTCGGCCTGGTGGAAGACGTGGTCATACATGGAGACTTCTGGGGCCTGCCAATGGAGAGACGGTGAACTGGTGTTTATCATTCAGAGCCTGTCCTCAAACAGAAGGGGATCATTCTGTGCCACTCAGGGCGACGCGCAGGAGGTAGCAGTGGAACCAAAGGCGGCAATCACAGCAATTTCTTGTCGAAATTGGTTCACGTTACAGCAAAGCAAGCGGTGCTGTGCATCAGTCACCAGGGGTGTTGTAGGTAATGATTTAAAGGAGGCCCTCACATGCCGTTGGCGTAATGTCATTATAGGACGAAGGTTACGCTAGTGGTGTCATGATCTTTTTCACATCTTTCTATAACTGACAGGGACTCATTCATTATTCCCTCCTGTGCTTCCTTCGTCTGCAGCACACCTCAGCTCAGTGGTGAAATATGACTAAGTGAATTTACTCAAGTACTGTACTGTACTTGAGGTACTTCAAAATTTACTTGAGTATTTCCATTTCATGCTACTTTGAATTTTTCAACATTGTACTTTTTACTCCACTACATTTACATGGCAGCTTTAAATATCCTTCTTATTCACTGAAAAACACTTCTTTCCATGTGAATGTTCTGATATGCTGCAGGATTAAAGTCCTTTCATTGGTTGAGAAAAAGAAAACTGGATTAGCTGTAAAATGCATTGTCCCAAAGGTGAAAACAGGCTGTTTTGTGAACTGATGAGAAGGACAGTTTATAGAATATGATATAATGCTATAGATTAAACCTCCCAATAGCTGAAAGTTCAACCTTAAACACCTACATCAGTAAAATGCAACACAAACATTAACACCACAGCCATATGAATCCGAAAAACATTAGATATAATAGTAAATCCCTGACTGCACAATGAGTACTTATTTTTGATCATTTAAGTAAATTTTTTCTGTATAATGATGAATATGAATATTTTCAGCTAGCTAGCTACATTAGCAGTGCAGCTAGCTTAGCACGGCTAGCAACAAAGTTTAAATCCCAGCGCCCAACTCTACCTTTGAGTCTCTGTTAAAGTAGGCCGTTTCTCTTGGCTCCTTCCGCCGTGGTGGGATGTAACTGAACGCAGTCAAGGCGGAGAGCGGTTTGGTTTGAGCCTGCAGTGAAACGTCCATGTTCTTGGCTAAAAGTCACTCAGTCACGGTGGTAAAACATCAGAAAACTGAATCTCCACTAAGGCGAGGCAGCGCTGGCGTCCGTGGTTGCTAGGATACTGATTCAACCCTCTCCCCTGCTGCGTTCACTGGCTCTAGTGACTGTCTGTAATTCAGACACTTCCAGAGCTACATGTAACCTAAATGTGTCTGTACTGAGACAGATAGTCTCATAGGTATACCACACACACATTAATACATATCATTATACATTTATATATACATTTCATTACACCAACATTGTCTCTTTTTGTCTAAGGCTGCTTTATTAATTGTTTAGATCATATTATCCAATTTAAACTGATTTAGCTGAAAGCCTTACTTTACTATGTGTCCTGGTGGGAAATGGTTACTAATGCACCCCTTTTGTGGAAGCGCAGAGCTATTTTTGCTGCAGGAAAAAACAAGGCGGAAAGCCACAGGGGGGATTATTAAGTACATTGTCACAGGTGCCTTGCTTTTACCATCAATCACTGATGACGTTTTATTTGTTTTTTCAATTAGCAACTTGGGGGAGGCCAATACAATGATTCTTATATTCCAATTTGCATATGAAACTGATTTAAGAGACTGTTGTCATATTGTATGGTAATGCTGAACTACATTCAAACATACCCCTACACCAAGTTCCTTATGCAAGTTCCTTAATTGTTCTACATTATATTATAGTTGTAAAATACTGATACTCACAGAAAAATACTGACCAAATTGCCTGTTTGCTGATAGACTCTTGAAGTACTACTGGGAGACTGTAGAGTCAACAGTGGCCTATCAAAATAAAGTGACAGCACACCCATGTGCAGTTGCACCACTATCTTCCTTTGTGCTAATAACACTTGTCCCTTGAAGGTCCTTCGAAGGTCTCTCCCTGGCAGATGCGGTGTACATTGTCTTCTGGCAGCAGGATCAATTTATAACAGTGGACAGACTGTGCCTCAAGCACAGTGCGGAGTATGTGGTTCAGTTATGATTCACAACAAAGTCCTATTGCTGCGGCTGCAGATAAAGTATAAATAAGCTCCCAGTCCTTCACCTGCACTTAAAGATTCAGATGGCTTACCTCAAGTTAATCTTGCCAAACACAGTCCTACAAAACAACATAATATTGTATCCTCAAAGGAAGAGTTTGACATTTTGGGAAGCACCATGTTATATTTTTTTACATTTTGAATTTTGTGCAGATTAAAATAATGAGATCAGCATGTTGACTTTGGACAGAGCCAGGCGATAGGTATTCCCCCTGTTTCCAGTCTTGGTGCTAAGCTAAGGTTTTCGACTGCCGGCTGCAGCTTCATTCTTAACAGACGCATACGAGAATGGTGTCAATCTTCTCATCTAACTCTCTGCCAGAGAGCGTTTCTCTGAAAATGTCAAATCATTCCTTTAAATTCCTGGAAATTATCTGGTTGCCTGGCAACCCCACCTGATAATGATGAGACTCCAGAAAGTTGCTGTGCTGATCCAAATAAAAGAGCCTCAACATAACACAACAGCATCACAGAGGTTCTGGGGAGCTCGTCTTGTCGAGGCAGGCGAGCAGTTTCCCCTCATTGTCAGTCTTTATGCTGCAATAATGTAATCAGATGCTGATTGTAGCGTCATATTTAACATGAGAGTGGCATCGATCTTCTCATCTAACTCTTGGCAAGAATGTTGACAAGCCTGTTTCCCAAAATGTCAAACTTCTTGGGTTGAATCATATTTTTAAAAAACAAAACTGAGAATAGAAAAGTATATATTTTGATAGAAATACTTTATTTTTTTATTTTGTGACACACAAAACAGGCACAAAAGGAATTTTAGAGGCTGTGTATGTATGTGCCTGCCTCTATCAGCCTCTGACACACAGACACAAAGACGTTTTAATCCATCTGATGATACACAGACACCTTCGCTGAGTGTGTGTGTGTGTGTGTGTGTATGTGTCTTACACAGTGATAGAAAGCTTACATTGTCCACATAGTGGTCCAGTTAACCTCTCAGCTTTTTCCATTTTGGAGATGACAGCCATGGCATAGTGACACACCTTATTTGTGTGTGTGTGTGTGTGTGTGTGTGTGTGTGTGTGTGTGTGTGTGTGTCTGCCAGCCCCACCTGCTGTTATTGTTGTCTCCTTCCACATAATTACGACAGAGCAGCAGGGGGTGGCCAATAAGAGGACACCACTCACTGCGCCGTGACCACAACACACACACACACACACACACACACACTCACACACACTCACACAGAGGCACAACAGAAAGCCCTGAATCTCAGTGAAAGCAAGGGAGCACAAATTTTGATAAAACTGCCAGAGATCCAGCAGCGCAGTTCAAGAGGTTTCCAACAACAATGACGTGCAGGACAGTAGAGATATGAGGACAAAGACAGACAGACAGACAGATAGACAGAGACAGGGAGACGGAGCATGATCACCACCTGCTTTCTTTCATTTTAGAGGTTGTCTCAGAGCACAGGAGTAATTACTGCTGACATTTCAGAGGGATATATTGCTATTTGGCAGGAGTCACTGTGGGAATGAAAGCACCCGAAGGCAGGGGTCGCCCATTCAGTGGTCCTGAGTTATTAAATGGAAGTGGCTACTGTGTTACTGAGCCTTGCTCTCATCTGTATATTTTCCCATTGCTTCAGATATATTAATATGGACCTGGATGCTACGCTTTATCCTATTGGCACGTTTTATATCATTCAAAGTAGAAGCCCTCATCAGTATGAAGCCAGGTATACATGAGTCCTTGTGCAAAAATCAGTGAATAATAAAGGTCAAAATTATTAAACAACCAACTAATCCAGTCAACCCAGACAGCAAATGACTCATAAAATGCTAAGCATGTTCCTGGAGAGAAATTTAAATAAATAAAAAAACAGAGAAGACTTCATGTATTTCATCAGGATTATTAAAGGCACAGAAAAACAATTTTCTCAATCGGTGTCTAACTATAAGCAATGGCCTCCTACAGGAACACAAAAGTTTACACACTTTTGGTTATTTCACATGTGACATTTCCACATTTGTCTGTTAGCCCTGTCTTTACTCGTCGATTTTAAGCAGGGGAAACTGTGATGTCACGTGTTCCTGTGCACCAATCAGAGCTCAACAACATCTGAATGAAAACGTGGAGACAGTTGTAGGGCTTGTTTGCTTGTGCTGCCGCCAGTGTAGATCAAATGTGATTGAACCACACCTAAAGATGTTACTCACCTATATTTGGGATCGTTTTGCCTTGAATATAAGAACAGGGGTTTTGACAAAAACATACTCAAGGCCTGTAAAAAAAAAAGATCACCAAGACCATGTTGTCCATCAGGTTGGTGTCTCTGTCACTACTGGTGTAGGTTGCAGATCACTCAATGCTTTCTTGTGTGAAATAGTGATGTGATTTAAGGATTTTGAAGAGAGAAGAGGGGAGAGACGCATCTCAGCAATTCTCCAGCCAACATTAATGTCTGTCTGTGGAAAAAAGCCAGCTGATCACTAGTATCAGTGTCCCCCCTGCTGGACATGACGAGTACTACACCAACATCCACACATCACCAGTAACAGTAGAGGCTATGAAAGCGTGAAATATGTCAATGTACAAAACATCTTCATAAGCAAAGACCGCAATGAAAAGATCGATAAAATAACATTTCCCTAACTTAAAAATGTATTTTCATATCAAAATATGTGCGAAGGCCTATGAGCCTGCTTTAAATTGGCACAGCTCCAGTAGAAAAGCAATGGCACAAATAAAGGCAGTCAACTTTAGGTATACTAACAACAAGCACAGTTCTTATTCTTTCATTCTGGCAGCCTCACCTGGTAAGAGCCTGGAAATAAAAAGATATTAATTCTAGTTGCAGCACAGTGGGTCACCAAAACCTGCAGTGAGACTATAGAACTTTTTAAAGAAGAAAAAACACATTCTTCCTCCTATAAATTAAAAGCTGAATGCATGAGAAATAAAATGCACCCGTATCCAACTGAATACACTCAGAGGTTTAGTTGCTGCAGCCGTAGGTGGTCTGGTATGACCAGTACCTTAAGGTGGCAAACACTTTCACGAGCTGCCTCATAGCCAGCGTGTGTTACAGCTTCACTACTTTACATTAGATTTGTGGAGACTTATTGTTAACTCACTGAAACTGTTCAGCCTAACTGTTCACCGCTCTTCACCGATCAACTTGCCACAGGATTTGTGAGTGGTCTCAAAGTGGCTTGAAGCATTCATTTCCTCGAGGATCAAATTCACCCGTAAGACGGATCACTCCTCTTTTTCTCCTAAAATATGCATGTTTGTTTTTCCCACAGTAGGCTTTCTATCTCACTTCCACATCCTTTTAACTAACTTGAACTAACAGCACTGTCATAACTTACGTGGGCCAAACAGGATTCCCACAACGCCTGCAAGGCACCACTAGTTGCCAGGCGACCAGTGGCTTTCTACAACTTATTCCCAACCTGACATATGCTTTTTAGGCCCTGAGTTCCACAATGCTTTTTTTTTTTGTTGAAGCCCACAATTTAACAAATAGCAGCTTGCTGTGTTGGGTGCTTTCCAACTCGAGGTGCAGGGTGCTCCTGCAAAAACATGAGACGCACAGAGCAGCAAACACACGAGGTGCTTACCAATACAAAAGCAGCAAGCAAGATATTAGAAGATAACAACAATAACAAGATTAGAAGATATTAGAAAAAGTCACCCCAGGCTGCTTGCTCTGTCTGATCGGGGCCTTATTAGGGTGCTGTTTGATTCAGTTGTTTAGTAGTGTGTTAAACTTAGGCTGTTGATAGTTAAGATATAATGCCTGTGTTTCATGTCAGCTTCAGGGGCCACACATAATGTTTCTGAGGGCCGCCAGTGGCCCGTGGGCCACACCATGAGTAACACTGCTCTTGGCCATATTCAAGCCTGGATAACATGGCAACCAAAGAGGGCAGCGAGGAAAGATAGCAGAAGTAAGGCTGATCTGTGACCCTGTGCTGACTGTATTGAATAGATTACAGCTAAAGGTCACTTTCAAAGCCAGTCATAAAGTCCCAGTTGTAAAAGAACACTAAAATGTCACCTCATCGATAAATCACCCTACTATCTGCTGCTACGTGTCTGCAACAGTTAGTCAATGTCAACATTTTTACTCACAAGAAATCATTTGTGGCATGCTGTGCAGCGTGTGTGTTTGTGTATGCGGGATACTTGTCAAAGCACTTTGAGCACGCAGCCACGCTGCAGTGCTCTCGTTACTAGAAATACCTTCTCTTCTGACCCAGAAAATATTTACTTGACATTAAAGGAGTCCCACGTAGTGACGATGCTGAGTGTGTCGTAATCTGCAAGCAAGCAGCATTTTTCTGACGATCTCAAATGCTGTTCGCAGCATGAGGCTTCAATCAGTGTGTGTGTATAGACACACAATAACCATGAGAAGATTTACAGACAAAATATGTGATGGATTATGAAATATTATTTCAACTTCTTTTCACAATAGCAGAGTTTACAGCAGTTCATTTATTTTACTCCAGCTTATTTTTCCAATGCCTGTTTTTACTTCACACATTCTTTCCTAATATTACACTCAGTTGCTAAGTCATTAGACACTGCAGGCCTACAGTTCATACTAATGCAGTGACAGCAACCTTCATGAAACTTCTGCTTTAGACAGGTGTTGATTCAGTTTTATGAACATTTTGTTTTGTGCTGCCCTGTTATATGTTATTCTGGAAAGAAGCCAGAATGAAATATTCCATAATATGTTTGTGATTACAGTAGCCTATGTGCTTTTTTCATTGCAGGTCTCCATGGAGTTTCAGTGATTGTGTCCCGCTCTAGGGCACATCAGACTGCTGGGAGGTTTCTAACACAAGGTGCGGGTTTTCTTTAGCGTCTGAAGGTCATTCAGCAAAGATATTATAAGCTGTGGGGTTAATTGATGCACAAGAGTTATTACTGTGATGAACTCACGTTTCTTACTGTCATATTCTCACTATATAGGGAGACTTTGAGCACTGGAGCATCAGTTCACGGCTCCAACCAGCAGATGGCACCAGTAACACAGCTCAGCTCTCAGAGGTTGGAGGAAAGAGATGCCGAGACGGAAGCCTCAATCAAAACAGCTGACCTTTTCTGCAGGGGTTTCATCCTGGGTAACATGACCAATTACTCGGCCCCTCCCTTAAAGAGTGACTAACTAAACACTCACACACTTTATATGGAAACAGCACAGAAACAACCAACAGTGAGCACATGAATCACAGTCGGTTAAATTCCCCAAAACTTGGTCTTTTCCCAGCAGTGTGTCGCATCATTGGTTAGATTAGACGGCTGGTGTTACACACAGCCTGTGAGCCTGTCATTCACACGATGATCGCCACTGACAGGCTGTGTGGAGCCTGTTTTCGTCCGTGTGGAGCCCTCTTTGGTTTTTAATGCCCTACTTTGCACTGGGAGTTGGACACATGGGCGCGCACACAGTGACCGCCGTCGGTCCTTGATGACCCGCCGTCTGCTCGTTTCCGAAAGCTGACGGAGATTCACCGAGCGGCGACCCGGCCCCTCCCGCCCCACCTCCTCGGCGCTACAGCTACTCTCCCCTCGGCTCCACTCCGAGGAGGAACCCGGTGCCCCCGGCTGATCGTTTCCAATTACGTTACCCCAAGATGGAGGTGTGCAGATGGCACTGCTAGCGTCCACGAGTCGCCGCAGCCGTCCGTGTGTCTTTCATGGCGCTTTTGTCGGGACAGAAGTGATTTTGTGCCATCTTTTTGTCATTTTTTGGGGGGACCTACTTGGGAGATACTGAGCTCCAGGTTCGGGTTGTGGCAGCCATGAGCTCCGGGGAAGGAGCGGAGGAGACGGCTAAGGACGCCAGCGACATAGCGGCGTTCTTCAAGACCGGTAAGCCCCAAAACGAGCGAAGGGGGTCGGACTGAGCTCCAGTGAGAGCGGCGCCCTTTGGTACGGCTCCGGTAGGGACATTGTTCCCGTCCGTGTTGACTGTTTTGGGGGCGCAGACAGAGAAGGATATGGATAGCTTTAGCCGATGAATTTCACAGCTGTTGTTGTAAGTTGTTGAAGACACAACAAATAACAACGACCAACGCAAATGTAGAAACCTTTGATAATGTGTTCCTTGAGTGCGTTTCTCTAACTAACATACATCTCACAGCCCATCTGGACTGTGTAGCCTGGCAACGTTAGCTACAGTGCTAGGTCTCCGAGTTCCATCTTCGGACACCTCTCCTCGATTTGGCTGTGCTTGGCTAGCTATGTTTCAGTTCCCGTTCTTCAAATGTATTACCCTGTGTTTAGTCCTCTCCACTGCATTATTCAAACTACAGTACTTCCAGTACTACAATGAGGATGCTGAATGTAAGTTTGAGTCAGTACACAGTAGCTCAAGTGTCCAGTTTGAGCCAGACACAATCGGAGCAAAGAGACTTTTTGTTAGTAAGATTAAAACACTTTAAACGTTAAAATGACTTCTGGATTACATATTTTGTCTAAATCCAGTGGAGTGGCTGTAGATTAAGCTGAAGCCAGTTAAGAAGCAGGTCAGGGCTGTCCGATAATGGACTGGCGTGTTAACTAACTAGTTTCGACATTAGCTTAGCCCGTGTTAGCCTGTAAGCTAGTGAATCCTCAATCAGATTTGGTGAATCCTGTCTGCTTCGCTAGCTAGCCAAAACTAGCTAGTTTAGCACCGCTAGCTTGCCTGTGAGTTGACAAAGCAGGCGTGTATGTAAACAGCGTATAGATGTATTAAGTACAAACATAGACAGTGTGTGTCTGTTTTGAATTCACTATTCCGTTAACTCGCCGTTTGTTGTTTTCTGAGCTGCCAAAAAATAGCACAACCTTGCAAGCTATGTAAACAATACATGGCGTGGCACACACAGGCAGGGTGTGCACTGTGCAGGAGCGGCTAGCTGTGGAACATAGCTGTCAAGGCCAGAAGGCTTCCTACTAACAATATCACGGTCAGCTGGCCGTCATAAGACCCCAGAATATCAGTGACACTGATTTATTTCATACACAAACTGTTGCTTTAACACCTGGTAAAATGATGCCCACTAGCGTGTACTGATTGTTAACATTAGCAAAGTAACGTTAGGCTAATTGATCAGGAAGGACCGTGACTTGAAGTCCAAACACAGGCCTACAGTGATTTCATAGGCTGCAACAATGGCATAGAAACTGAATACCAGGGGTCCGAGGGATTCAAGGAGTCTGGAAATGTATGGTAAATCCACCCAGGAGCCTTTGCACAGTGAAACCATCTGTAAAGAGCTCTTTATTTATTATTCTGTTGCCCAGGCCTGCTGCATACAATTTATACAGTTGGTTCAAACATCAATAATCTATTTTTAATCAGAGTTTGGTGGCAAACACTTGAATGAAGTGGTGATCCATTGGCAAATGCTTGTCCATTTGTGGGCCTTTGACTTGAAAAAGCTGCAGAGCGAATGGGCTGCACTGTATGCCAGATACCCATGAAGCTGTGTCCGCTGGGTGCAAGCAGTGAATTAGATCCAGCGCCTGATGTCATGTCTACCAGTGTCATCATCTAACTCCTCTAGCTCTGGCAGCTTACCGTTGGTGCTTATTTTAAGCAAGTTTCCCGAGGAACCAATAGCTACTGGTGTAGTACATGTCTAGTTGTATAATAAAGTGTGCATTATTCAAATATTAAACTGTAATCTACAAGAATGCTAATGCAGCGTGTGTGCTGTTCATAAGCCAAATCACTGGCTGTTCTAGTGCACAGTCATTTGTAGATCTGTTGTGGGAGAACTGAGATTTTGAAGTGCAGTCAGGGCGGTGTAAACAAGGACGAGAATGCAGAGTATTGACATCCAGCCTCTGGCTCCTGTGGTTTTGTGTCTAGTGAGATAATAAGCACAGAGGTTCGGTTCAGTATCTGTATAGAGCTGATCTGATGCCTTCCTCTAAGGGAGAGAGGCGAGAGGCATCCTGTAACTCACTTGCAACAACCACACTCTGTATGTTTTGTTGATGGCGCACAGCTGCAGCCATTCTGCTTCATTGTTAATCAGATCTGCTGCTAATCTGTTGTATAATTAAATGTTTAGCTATGTCCCCTTTTCTTATTACCACAAGCCCATCTGCTCCTGCTTTAGTTTGTAGCTGAGAAACAGCTCTTTATTTACCAATAGAGCACTTAAACTGTGTATTCACTTTATGTCTTTGTTTGAGAGAAGCATTTGGCACAGATAATTAGTTTTTATTGCGCTTGCGTTTTTGTAGCATTGGTGGGACTGCTGCTGCTGAATTCGTGGGTGGGGGGGGGGGAGAAATTGTGGGAACGATGAAAACCGTTTTTGACAAAAGCCCACTCAAAGGATCATTTCATGCCACTGTCTGGTGCTGGCGGAAAACATCACAAGAATATTTAACACTGATTGTCGAATAAGTATTTAACTTTCAGGGCAGTCAGTACTTGCAACATTCCCTTAATCGCCACAATAATAGATCGTCAATACAGATGCGAACCACAAATTCATTTGTCATTTATATACAACGATACATTTTTGTGCGTGAAGTGAGAAATATTTATGTTGAGCAAGTTATATATCTGTAAATACATTTGATAATCCCTCTGTGTGCGTTCATTATCGTTGAGACTGATCTGACCCTTTATTATATCTACCTCCCATCTCATATGAAGATCCGTTAGGAGCTTATGCTTTTGTTTTCCTCACAAGCGGCACACCTTGTTGAACGCACCTATAAATGTATACTTGGCACTGATGATGAGATGTGTGTTACTGATTGTGCTGCACACATACAAACGGCTGGTTTTTAAATAAAATACGGCCCGTGATTTATGCCCATCGATGGATGCTGCTTCAGTGTCGTTGTGCCCCCCGCCCCACCGAGAGCGCCTGGTGCCATCAGTAGTGTGCAGATGTCACTCAGCGCAACAGGGCAGTGACTGACAAGACCACCTACTGTGTCAATACTGATAATTACAGACAGAAATTTACTGCAAATATGAGATTGGTTTTGGGTAAGTCCAACTCATGTCCATTATCTTTTGTCTGCAACCAATGTGTAGCTACTGCGGTCATCAGAAACACTTTTCTGCACATTTCTGAGCACCATGTCTGGTTCATATCGTACACAATCTTAAGTTTTCTCAGAACCCAACTGGTACTGAATTAATTTGAATGGTTATTGACTAAAAGACAGTTCTACGTAGAGATTCCTTGTTCATGGTCATGTTAGTAGTGAAACCACTGTAGGCCTGAGTATAGATATTCTACCAACAGCTTTGTACAGTAAGCTTGTTAGAAGGCTTGAGTGTCACGTTCGGGCTCCCCTCCTCTTTGTTTTGCTCCTGAACTTCCTCCTCATAGATCTGGGAGTCTTGTTTTGACATGCACAGGTTTGAGTGTCTTGCCACAGGCTAAGTTTTTTTTTTTTTCCTCTCCGTCCCCAGCTCCATCCTCATCTCTTTTTCCAACCTTCGGCATTTGGTCTCTTTGTCTTTCCCATGTCCTCCCTCTTTGCGTTCTTCCTAACTCTCTGTCTGACTGCCTGCTGTCTGAGTGTTCATTCGCCAATGTCTGTTTCATGTTTTCCTCCCTCTTGCATTCTTGTTGCGTCGTGTCGGGTCTCTTCGTCCTGATGCAAAATGACAACTAATAAAAAGAAAGAGCTTCCCCCCGTCTCTCTCCCCTGTCCTCCAGACTGGAATTAATACCTAGGCCCCAGAGCTCTGAAAGGGGAGTTTTGTTGTGGCATGTTGTCAATCATCACGTTATTCCCACTCCAAACATATCTTTGGCTGCACCGATGACTAACACGCTGATCTAGTGTTGATTTCATATGGTTATTACTTGTTGGTAGAGTAGGACATTATTCTCAGTAGAGGGAAAAGTCCTGCAATCCGCACTGCTGAGCCTACATGAATGAGTGTTTAGAGGCTGCAACACGCCGTTCACAAGGTCGGTCTGTATGTTTGAATGAGCATCGGTGTGTACGTGTGTTTGCGCTTGAAAGAGTGAAACAGACAAACAGGAGTGAGAGAGAAATCTGATCCAGAGCATGCATTTATGACTCAGGCCCATTCACTCAGGATGAGGTCTACACACACACACACACATACACAGATGCAGTCTGAGACTAATGGATATTGATCCAGGAGATGGAGACTGATTGAGGTCCCTCAGTAAAGGTTTCCTGTGAGCTTAAAGCTGCCAAGTCAGACACAGCGCAGAGGCTAAAGCCTAATGCTATACACAGCAGATTTCTTTTATCATCCTGTGTTCATGAGATGGGAGTAAAAAGAAGACTGGTCCATCACAGATCAATGCAAATGAATCAGTGGTTGCTAGGTTTGTGGTCACTTGGTTTTGCTTCTTTTTTGGTAACATGCTAGATTTTTTTTACGTAATTACTCGACAGTTTGTTCAGAACCAAAATAATGGAGTACCAAACATGTTATGAAGTTGGGGAGCTCGTGAGAGACTGAGGTTGAGAGATCCTGATTTTTATCCCCCATTATGAGCCACACCCCCAAGACACTGGATCCTACATTTCCCACAGTGCAACTCGATAGCCCCTGATGACATCATCAGGGTTTAAAAAGCTCCTTTTGGATTCATAGAAATTTTAACTGGCCAAATGACACTCCTTATGACAAGTAAACTGAACTCAGTGTCTAAAATTAGTGGAATGACCCTTTAAACCATAAGACATACAAGAATAAGAATCCAAAAGTTTTTCACGCCCTGTACGTCTAATATTTGGTAGATTATAATATTGAATGCAGACTTGGCTAGTGGTTACTAAATATATCGATCAAATTCTATTGAGGAATGTACTTTTGGAGAATTGCAGCAAATAAAAAAACTCAATCAAATTGCTTTATCACATTGCTGCAAAAATCATATAAAAAGCGAATAGAGGCATGAAGTAGTTCTGCTTACTGATTTTGAACATTGTCTACAGTTCTCTAGTAAACAACCCAGAGATGTTAGATATGTTGAAGGCAGTTGAGGTGTGTGAGTATTTGGAGCGAAAACGCTTTTATAAAGTTTGGTGGCCAAATTTATATTGTTGTATTGCCCACCTCTACCTCCACATGTCCAAATTATCATGTTCGGTGGTACATTTAAAAAAAAAAAGAGAGAGAGAAGAGAAGCTTCAGACTACAGAGTTCAGTGCATTGGAAAAGACAAATTTTAAGGAGCTCAGGCTGAGTAATCAGGGTAACTCTCTTCGACACTCCGGCATCATGTGGTTAGCGGTGTGAGGGGCTTCGTGATAAGCAGCCTCTGTTCTCTCTCGATTGCTTTTCACAGTTCCTCACGCTCGTACAAGGACTTTCTCCGATTTGCCGTTCCCACTGACCCCCGTCTCTGTCTCCTCCATCTCGTCTTCTCCCCATCTTTGTATTGTTAAGATCACGGCGTACCAGATTCACATCCACAGCGAGTGGCCATTGTTACTGTCCCACTCATACTCAGCAGCAGAACACCAGGTAGCTCACACACGACACCTCTAGGTAACTGTACTATTGTGCAGCTGAGAGCAGTGAGTATAATAAATGGAAGCCAGCTGGAGGGAAAAATGATGGTTATGAGATTTTAGAATTTTATTTAGCCAGGCAGCTTCAATCAAGAGCAAATGGATGGCTGAGTAAAAAGCTTTTTAGAAAGGGCAGGAGATTAAGCTAAAACAGGAGGATAAAAAACACTCCTAACACTGTTCCCTTTATTGTGGCATTAAAAATGTGATGTTTCCATCAGAACACCACTCATCCCTTAGAATGAAGCACAAAAACAACAGTGAACACATGGTTCATAAGACAAGCAATACAGCCACTTGGAAACCACCATGTCATACATTCATATTTTTGGAGAGGAAAAGCAGAAAATGTGGAAAATATCAGCTGCTTGGCAAAGAATAAATAATTTAAATTGCCCTCAAATTCCCATGAGTACTTGTGTAAACACATAATCTTTCTCATCCCTAATAACAGGTGCAGCTACATGAAATTTTAATGGCAGATTACAGCTAGCAGAGCAAGCCAACCCCCCCCCCCCAATCTGCTGTGAGGTCAGTTTGAATAGCAGCATTGTCGGGGTTTTTTCCGTTTGTTTGAATTATCATCTGTTGAAGGCCGCTGCAGTATGATCAACCCTTTGGTAAATCACTGGCATTCAGACATAGACGGCCTTATTTAAATGATGTATTGCACAAATGCATTTAGGGCATGTCCAATTCCACTTTTGTCTTTTGCTTCTTAAACAGTGTGTTATCTGGACATAAAGTAAGGCACATGGTGCAAAGGGGTTTGTTTTGAGTCTATGCGCTGCTCTATCGCCAGGTGTTAGATAGGGCCCAGACAGCCACTTTGCACAATACCCACTATCATTCCACACCATGTTTCTAAAACTGTGACATAGTGTAACATTTGGAAACTGTCCTGTTTTCAGACCAGACTAACACCTAACAATAGCCAATCACCGCACAAGCGTATTAAAAACTTCTCATCTTAGATCAAGGAAAGTGAACTGAAGCTCCACAGCAACTGCAGCACCTACTACTATATTTAGCTCTGTATTATCAAATAATTGCCTATTTTAGACACTCAGAGGGTGTGTACATAGCATCATCAGCATTAATTTGGATTCATGTTTCTGGCTACATGATGAATGTAAGTCCAATAGTCACCCTCCTTCTGGCGTTCTTTTTGGTCTCCACTTACTGCTAAATGATCACTGTGTTGGTCACCATGTTCACCAGCAAGACACTCTGTCTGTCTGTCTGTCTGTCTGCTGACCAGGTAGCATGCACTGATATCATCTGCCTGCTGTGGCCAAAAACCAAAACAATGAGCCGAAAGCCGCTAAAATGCTCAGTGTAGCTGAGGGGAACTACAGAGTTAGGTGATAATTCTCAGTGGATACAGGTAGTCGTGTGATCCATTGTTGTTAAATCCATTTAGATTGTAGTGGCTTTAAATGTTGAGCTGCTCAAAAGAGATAATCTGTGCTCAGTTAACTTTCCCTGGAAATATGCTGGTTAAACCTGAACATAAACCTGATGCCAAGATGGCACAGTACATCATCTTGCTCAAGGCCTTTGTTGCTGATCTGTGTATCATATCACAGGCTTGTAAGGACTGGTCACCAGGGTCAGGTTTACTGTGGTGGTACAATGACGTAATCCAGTGTGCAAAGTTTGGGTTTACCTGCTTAGTTATGTTTCTTTTTTAATGCGCTCTCAGATTGATGTCATGAGGTGAGCCAAGAGGTAAATTTCTCATAGTGGTAGTAACAGCTTCCTGTCTGAACCACACTTGGTTTAGTGGTTGGAATCAATCAGACTGTATCTACAAACGCACACCAGGAAGGAATCGGTTGCGAAATTACCTTGCACCACGTAAATGAAGAGAGAATCTACTATCAGTGTCTATAGTTATTGATGCAATTGGAGAAATAGCTGATTAAGATTTAAGATTTTCGCAACGGACAAAGAGTGAAAAAATGTATTGCTCTCACAGATTGGGGTCCATAGGAGAAATGGTCGGAAAACCCAGCCCACAGATGTCTGGCTAGACTAAACACTGTAATTTTTGAATCGGAACACGGTGAGCGAAGCCATCAGAAGCCATTAAGTAAAATGAATGGCAGCGCTGGAGTTGTTTGTAGCCCAAAGCATGCATGATGTCAGTGTGAACTCTAAGGCGTACCACAGTAATACAACCCTAAACCAGAACAAAAAGCAGCAGATTGCATTTCAGAGAGAACAACGTTCTCGTCCCCAATAGTCAGTCAGATGCTTGTAAACAACTTTTGTCTCTCTCTGGATGTGCCGTACATGGCAATGTGAAGAGCAGCCTGTAACAGCTTACCAATGAGGCAGGAGAGGTAGGACGAGTTTGGGGAGCGACGTGAAGAGGGTGATGAATAACATTGGCCCTCTGTATCTAGTTATGCTGCAATGAAGTCATTACAGCCACGGATTTAAGAAGATTCCCATAGATGTACATGTTGTTCAGGAATTCAACATGCTATTAGTAATATGGTGAGCAGCTCTCTGGGATAGAGGAGTGTAAGGAGGGAGTGTGTGGGAAAGCAGATGAGCCCAAAGGTGTTTTAACAACAAATCTGCTTGCTTAAATAGGAATATATACATGATGTGTTTGGGAGTAGAGCTATGTTCAGCAGCACAAATTCCTGTGTGTGTGTGTGTGTGTGTGTGTGTGTGTGTGTGTGTGTGTGTGTGTGTGTGTGTGTGTGTGTGTGTGTGTGTGTGTGTGTGTGTGTGTGTGTGTGTGAGTGTGTGTGTGTGTGAGTGTGTGAGTGTGTGAGTGTGTGAGTGTGTGTGTGTGTGAGAGAGAGAGAGAGAGATGGTGTGATGTTGACAGCTCTAACAGCATTAGGCATGTTAGAGGTGAGAGTTCATTGGATTACACACGCTGACCTAATCTAATCTGGTGTTTATTCTCTGGGATTACTGTCTCTGTGTGTGTGTGTGTGTGCGTGTGTGTGTTTTCATATGTAGGCGTAGAGGTGGAGAGGGGGAGGTGGGAGGTGGGAAGGTGGATTTGTGGCGCGTCGGTACACATGGTTACACACACACACACGTAAAGGAATTGTTTGATATTTCGGGAAAACACGCTAATTTGCTTTCTTGCCAAAAAACTAGATGAGTTGTTTGTCCTTCTCATCTTAGCCTACAAATATAAAGATGGAGCCAGTCTATCAAAAAGACCGGCACCAGGGGGACAGAGCTCCCAAAATCTACACAAAAATGTAAATGTAAAAGCAAGTTGTGGTTTTATGGGGGTTTATGTGCTAGACTATTTGGTGGCCATATAATCACCTTTTTTTTGTTTTACAGACATTATGTGTTAATAAGTGAGCTTTAGAGGTGCTGTTGATGATTGTTGTGCCATCAGACACAACCAGGCTACCTGTCCCCCCCCAAGATGACTGTCTTTTGGCCGGAGTTTCAGTGCATCACTGCTCTCATCTAAGTCTTGGCAAGAGGGCGAATAAGGGTGTATCCCATAATGTTAAACTATCCCAAACTATTTAAATGTTGTCCCAACACAAGCAACCATACAGAGTAAAATCGACTAAACTCTGATTTAAATCAGGAACTAACTGGTCTAAGAGTAAGCAGAACTTCAAATATGACCACGCATTTGATGCCATGCATTTGGTACATGACGGTCCGGTTACAGCTCCACTAAGAGCTATGGACACATTTGGATGTGTACCAAAAACATAATGGAGGCCCTATACCACACAACAAGGTGTCATTTTTAGGCTAAAGCAGTGGTATGATTCAGAGAAGGTAGATGTTTTTACAGCACAAGAAAATACAGTTGGTAAAGACGGCTGTCTGTGTTATAGACGCATGTTTATATCCTGTTTTCATGTCCACCAAAAAGGGCTGGGTGAGGTGTCTGTCACCATGGTAACAGCAGCTCCCATGTCTGTCTGTGTGTCTGTCTGACCCGTGCCATGTCTTTACTAACAAGCCTATGTAAACCAGGTCGGCGAAGGCCTCTGCTGCCAGTGAGGTTTTACCACTCACAAAAACACACGCCCAGATACGGAGCAGACAAGACCAAAGGCCGGCTGATAAGAGCTCGGTTTCAATGGTCCTCATGTGGGCTGCGCTTAGATGCATTAAAGGCAATGTTTTACCGGTGGTGCAACTACACCTAGAAAAATAGACCAAAACGAAAAAGAAGCCTGCTTATGTAGTAACACAGCTGTCAATCAGAATACTTGTGAATCAGGGCAAGCAGAGCAAGGTATTTACAGCCTCTCCCAGAGAAGGTAATGAGAAGTGAAAAGAGGGCTATTGAGTAGCAGTTGGCTTTGGCTAGTGCTGCTTTGGGCTGTTGGATAAGAGTTATTTAAAAGTGTAATATAATAATGTATAATAATGTCAAATATAGGCTGTTAGCCCATTACCATGGGAGTTGAAATATTAGGGTGTTTGTCAGATGTTTAAATGAAAGAGCTCTTGGCTTGTTTAAATTCCCTCTTAGGAACAAGTGAAACACACATACAGTGTATACACACACACACACACACGCACATGCAAACCTCTCGTCTCCCTGTGTGTTTATAAAAAGGAGCTTGTCCCACTTTTCCCTCTCATCTGCCGTGCTCTCGTTCGGTAATTTCTCTGGCGTGATAGCTAATTGGTGTGAGCTCGGGGAAAATTTGCCGCCCCGCCGCTGTCTCCCTAAAACAAGCTGGAACGGGAGAGGGAAAAGAGTCGAGGGGGCAAAGACAAAAATGGTGAGAAGATGGAGAAGGAGGAGAAGACAGGAGGTAGGTTGTAGGGGAGGCGGGGAGTGCAGGTTGCAAGTGGCCATGAAATCACATGTGCAGATAACCATTTTCTTTACGCATTCTTGTAAGAGGAGCATAAAAAAATATGCCTTGGAATGAGTGAATGATTTTATTGTCCTGTTAAAGGGAAATAAGGAAGTCTATTCAGTGCAGGTGGAAGAGAAAGGAGAGAAGGAGCTGTGCAATTCAAAGACTGAAAGAGAGCCAGACCTTGGAAAGATAATGAAGAGAGGAGTGGAGATGTGAGTGCCAAGCTGAGTTAACAGAGTTTCTGCTGGTTAATGAAAGAGGTCAGCAAAAGAATTGAATCGGCTTGCAATTGATTAGGATCAGTGTGAAAGATTTGCCAAAATGGTCTCTGCTCCTATTCTGAGCGTAGAAAGAGACAGAGAGAGAGAGGGAACCAAACTAGGACAAGTCCTGAAAGACCATTGTACTCCTTTTTTCTTTGGGTCTCCAGTGCATTGAAAACTGCTATCTCACTGTTGCCCTCCCCATCCCGCTCACTCTCTTTTTCTGTCTCGAGCTCTTCCTCTGACTGCTTCTCACCCCGTTTCTCTCCTGGTGAGGGCCAGTGCCCGGGAGAAATTGATCCACTGTAAACATCACAGTCAGTGGCCTTTTGTGTCTTAAAGCAAAGGCTACGGGCCACTGAGGTCCTTGAGAGGGTCCCAGAGCTCCCCACGTAAAATGAGGAACAGTTTAAAGCGGTGGCCTTTAGTCCCAATCCTCAGGGCAGAGCCATGCTTTTTCATCTTGGCTACAGAATCTAACGGAGACTTTGTTTGCACCTGGCATCCCAGGTGAAGGCAGATAACAACAGTCCTCCAGAAAGAAAGTCCACCGTTTCATATATAGAGTCTGCTTTTATCCATCATAGATTTAGTTTTGATTAAAGATTTTTCCTTCATAGGCATAGCTGTGATTCAACAGGCTGTCTGATGTGTACCATGAAGTACACATCAGACGGCCTGTATTTGTGCTTGGGAGCGCAGGTATTTACTGTTTTATCTTTGTTTCATCTTTGTTTAAAACGAAGAAAACTTGGCCAAACAGTTTACAGATACAAGGATTGTGACTGTCACACTAAACAAGAAGCTAACAATTCTAAGTTAAAGGTATGCTCTAGTAATCTAATTAGTTTTGCTTTAACTATGCACTACCTGTCCGCAAGATGCAACGAAGCACATAAGCTGTGAGGGCAGTGTGTCAGGTTGTGAAGCAGCAGCCGACTAATCAAATGTAAGCATGATGGCAAGATCTAATCAGGCTTATTGCCACTGCCACTGTTTCTGCCACGATATGAACATTGAAAATATAGTGACATTGTTATGTGTGTCACCATGATTAGTTATGTTTTTATTGTGCAAAATGGCAAGTTCTCAAGGAAGACATTTTGGTATAGGTGAACCATAATGCAGCGCTGATCTGCCCCCAAATGGATATACTTTTTAATCCCTCTAATACACAAACTACCAGGCATATATTAGGGATGCACCAGTCCAACGTTTCCTCTACCTGCATTCTTTCCAATGACCAGCAGGGGGTGACTCCACTGGTTGCCAGAAGAAGTCAGATTGTATGGAAGTCTCTGAGGTAATGACTCTAGTTCTGACCTGATTTATTACCTCAGTAATAAAAATAATTCCCCGATGAGTTCATGATTTCAGTGTGTAGTTTTAAGTCTTTCAACACAGCATGATGTTCATTCAGTTATGGTCCCATTTAGAGTAAAATTAACGATAGAACAAGGTATGCTTTGGAGCGGGGCTACCTTGAACATCACTTTTGGTTTTAAAACCAAGTTGGCAATCAGAATGCCAAACTCGAGGCATTAGCATGGCTACATCCACTTCATATATACGGTCTACGGTCCCGAGACTCACTTCAGGGTATCTGCCAATATGATGCCTGATCCCTGTACTAGTGCTCTCTCTATCCCAAGACTAAAGTGCGTATAATACCTTGCCCAAACATAATTTTTTACGTTGAAATTGCTAAAGACTGCGAGTTTGAAAATGTGGAGGTTTTTTTTCTGTCGCCTATCTGTGCTTGAGGCAACCATTGAAGGCTACATTGTCCATAACTAGGATAACATACTTGAATCTCTGGCTTTTGACAAGGAAGAAGAATGTATGGAATAAAGATTATACAGACATCTCTGGTTCAGCTTTTTGATCACTGATTTAACACTGCACTCCTATCACACTGTCAGACTCATAATGGACTATTGAAAATGGAGTACTCCCTTAAGGTTGGAGTAAGAATGTGAAAGGGAGCAAAGGTGAACTCTTTAATAACAGCTGGCAGAGCACTGATGACCATCATGACTGAACTAACAAAGAAAGGAGCACCAGATGCAGAAACTCCGGCTTCTACAGAAAGTGACATCACAGTACCGGTCACCTTGTTTGACTAAGAGGTCACCTCCAGGAAGTGCATGAATGCCACAGCAATGAGCTCCAAACACATACACCAAGATAACAAATAAACAAAACTCTTTCATTTGCACTTGAAGTTCAGTATTACCTACCACTTGTGACTATTTTGATTGTGAGTTTCACAAGTTGACATCACGCATCCTATAAGTTTCACTTTCAGTTGGTGTCTCACTGCCTACAGCTTTGTGCTAAGCAACAAAATTCCTCTCATAGGTGATCTCTCAGGTATTGTAATGTTAAATGTGTTGCCCGTGGCTCTTGACATTTAAATGTCCGCTAAAGCCCTAAAGAAGTATCTTCGTTGCACTCAAAGACAACTTTGACAGCAGGGTATTGCTCATTGTTTTTGCGCCTCACAGCTCATTCTAGCGAGTGTGAGCCAGACAATAGGTATTTTTAAATGAAAGGGGGGTCTTTCCTTTTTGTGTATGAGTCAAACGATGAGTGTGCCTGCTGAGAAGGGAAAAGCAGAGGCCCACAGAAAGGGTGGTCTTGTGTTAATGTGGGCTCACAGACAGAAACAGTGTGTTGGGACAAGAGAGAGCCGTCTGTGTAAGGGAGCTCCGTTTGGGATACAGTATAGCTAGTGTTCAACAGTGCTGAGGTCCAGGTGAGTTCACTGTATCGGAGTGTCTGCATGTTTCAGAGAGAGTTTGGATGTTTTCTAGGATTGAGCCGTTGCATTTTTTGCTCTGTCATTTCCTCAGCGGCAGTTAGATGTGTGTGTGATCTGTTTAATTTAATCCAAATACCTTGGCCGACGTTTTAGTGGTGGGCTTATCCTACTATGGTCTGCAACAAAGTTGGCTCTGTGTGTGTGTGGTTGGATTAACCGACTGCCTCAACGACTACATCTGAGCTGAAAAGCCTCCGTTCATGACTGCGTGTGTGTGTGTGTGTCTGCGTCTCTTTCTGCACACATACATTGTGTTTTATCTCCTTTTTGTCCATGCATGTTTGACTTTTAGCTGAGATACAACTCTCACTGTTTAGATAGTGATAAGATGTGGGCAACCACTACTGTAGTCTTGTATTACATTGTTGCTCACTGTGGCTTAAGTGGACATCTTTGGCATTGCAAATATGTGAAGTATGTGGGTGTTTGGTCTTTCTCTTTGCTTCCTCTTCCCCTTCTTTTCTTCTTCATCCCATTCATTCTCTGTTAAGTTCTCCCAAGTACACGGCTTTAGAGAAAATTCCCTTGAGATCCCTGTGTCTCTGTTGACAGCCTGGCACCGCTTTCCATGTCATTTTTATGTGCGTGTGGCAGCTATTTCTTATTAACATGAGCCCCTGTGGCGTTGGCAGTTGTTGCCAGCAAGTTTGCTCATGTATAGATTTCAGTGTAGTGCCCTGCTATATGTTCTTTAAAGGAAATGGCCAACAGCAAAACGCTGCTAAATCATACCTGTCTGGTAAGATAGTTTACTCTAGTAGCCACTACAAAAGGGAAGCAGTTGTCACAAAGAGAACTGCTGTACCATAAAGACTGAATTATCAAAGAAATGGAAACAGCAGGGGGATTTACTGTGTAGCAGGGATATGCTGGTCCTCACAGGGAAACTCTTTTCTCTTGCCTCTGAAGGGCACAGGTCATGTCTGTTACATAAGAAGCTCAAAGGAGTTATGTTTCTTCCTCAGGGCCCTTTAGCAGGGCAGATACTTTCTGATAACTTGTCTTAAATCTGGACCCTCCAGTTAACACACAGTCCACTTATTTCGAGTGTATACCTGCCCTATTGTCGCGCTTATGTCATATCGGTGTAGTGCATTTAAACGTTTCCCACTTGTATAGAGCGTATACATCAGCCCAACACAGTGTTCTCTTTCTTTGCAACGTGAACGCTGTATTTCTACTGTTTACCTTGCAATCGTCGTGATTAAAGTTAAAGTCTGTGAAGCTTTTCAGGGTTGTAAAATCCATTCTTTAGGTATTATAAACTATCGTGCAGTGTCGTGGTATCTTCTAAGCCTTTAAATGCATCTATTATGTTATTCCATTCGGAATACTTGGATCACATTTGTCTCACAGTTACCTTAATCAACGCAGCCCCCTGTGTTGTTTTTAATGCAGGGCAACCCATTTTTCAAGTAAGTCAACCACATGTTTTAATGGATAAGTTACTGCTTTGAAAATCCACAGTATTTTAGCCCTGATGCAACCAATTCTGCAGTCATACAAGCGTCTGAGTGAGAATATGAATGTGGCATAACTTGGATCACTGTTCTGTGTGCTTGCAAGTGCAAGCATGTGGGCAGCAGGGCTGTTGTCAGCTGAAAACTGAAGAGCAGGTTTCACTGTTGCTTTAATTAAAACTTGACTGTTGTAGGCGTGACTTCAGCAATTACTTCATGCTGTGTCCCAGCGATTACTGTCCAAATACCCTGCTTCAGTAGTAATGGTGGTACTGTAATAACAGTGACAGCCAGAAATTCACCACACAGATGTTTGTGTGCAATCCAGACATCATAATCATTTACAGGGATGTTCATCTCGCTTCAAGTATACTTTGTGTATAGAGAAAACATGTTTTTGAGTTTATTCCCCACAAAATCCCATATCACAATCAAAAAGATGCCCTGTATAGTTTGTATGCATGTAGTGTATGACTCATATACTGCATGCACTGAATACTACATGGAGTATAGGTCTTGTGGTAAATATTAAAATTGAATACATGGTTGTCCATATTGTTAAACATTTGACAGCATAGGTCCTATATTCAGTACAGCCAGCAGCCTCTCTCCAGCCCTCTGTAAGGTCAACCACGGAGGAGTAAGCCTGAGTCAGAACAGGGGGACCATGTGTCACTGAGTCAGCCAGTGGAGCGTCCGGCCTGTTTACATGTCGACGGCACATGACACTGACTGTATCTTCCCCTCAGTCACAGCAGCCGCCTGTCTCACACACAGGGTATAGGCTGGATCAATGGGTCGATTGTTGGATTGGCTGAGAAACCAGTTGGCCTTGGTCATGAGGTAGGTTGATGGGAAGATGACTCCTGCGTGCACTGGTCAAGTGTAAGCAGAACATGCTGTGTAAAAACTGGCCACTTGCTTCAAAAAAGCATTTCTCCTCTAGGTCCCACCCTCCTCCTTACCTAATAAACAACGTATGGCTGAAAGTGGAAAGCCATTTCCTCATCTGATTCGAGGTTTAGAGTTCATTTATTTGTAATTTTTCAGCACAGAGTTGCCCAATGAAATGAAAGTTGTAGCCGTTTCATGCTGCAGACACACAGAGCATACCGTATATACATATAATTACATTCAGAATAGAACAGGATCAAATATAAAATAAAAGCAATATATATAATTAATCCAAAGCTCAAAAGTAACAGCTTGAAACAAACATGTAGAGTTGTTTTAAGGAGCTAAACTTCTAAACTGCTAAACTTGGAGTGTTTTTTGGTACCGTTTGTTGAAGTTGCACTAAAGATCCAATTTTAGCTGTTAGCTGAAGAAGTGCTACTTCTTCTTCGTCTCACGTTGGACTGAAGGAAGACTGGAAGCTACAGTGACTCACTGCCGCCCCTGAGGTAAAAAGTGGTATTACCTGAAAGGGCGGGCGAGGGCTAAATGGTTAGCATTCTAACCTCAGTAGATAGATATCAACACAACACAGACATCTTGGACGTGTTTATACTGTTATTTCTTCACATTCTGTTTATTTTTAGTTCATTTATGGATGTTTGGGAGGGGGGTGTTGTCATAGCAGGGATGGGGTGCGTGGTAGGAACGGTGGTGTGAACGGGTGGGGTGGGGGGCAAAGCTAAATATGAATGACGCATGGTTCTGCACTCATAGCAAAGCATTGACAAGTTGCTGTAAGGACATCTGGGTAAATGGAAAGCAGACAATGAATCTACACCAAACGTGACAACTCCCAAAGTAAAGACAGCGAGGCATGCCTCGTCCTCGGCTTCACCAGTACAACACGTAGTGTGTCTCAAAACATTAGCTCCTGACGGGAGGAAGCCTGCCAGCCAGTTGGTTTTTGTGGTTTGAGGTGAAATGTCTCAACAACCATTTGATGGAATGGTCATGTCATTTTGGAGGGTTGGCTTTGGATGCGATGGGTCCACCATGTCAGAAAAGCAGTGGGATAAGTGTTTGGTAATTAAGTTATAGAATGCCTTGTTTTAACACAATGATCCATAAATTATATGCCATTGTGGGAAAAGCTACTTCACTCTTGTTGAAATAGCAATTATGGCATTATTGTTTCATTGTATGTTCTTATTCATCTTCCTCCCTGTTGTCGCTTGCGCTGTTGTAGATATGAGCCATCAAGCAAAATCAGTTCTATGGTAATGTTGGTAACATCATTTTTTGTGTGTGTGCCTACAGATGGATCCCTCCCGAAAGAGCCAAAAGGAGATGTATCGAGCCAGATAGCAGGTAAACAAACCAGAAACGCACCTCACACAGCCATTCCAAATTCTGCAGCTGTGTTTCCATCCTCGCCATTACTGTTTTTGCTTGTGTGTGTGGTGATGGTGGAAGATAACATTGTCTCACATACACATTTACTTACACACACACACACACACACACACCATTAATATTTCAGTGTTCCCAGTGACAAAGACCATAATTTTAGGGCCATTGTCACCATAATTTTCACATCTCCCTGACTCCCCTTCTCTCTTCGTCTCAACCCTCCTCACCATCCCATACCATGTTCCCCAACCTGTGATTGGCTACCTGTGTCTTGCACCTGTTTCCGTAGCGACAGCAGGCTCTCCGTGATGAGTTTAGATGGACAACGTCTGTAGCTTTTTTTCTGTGTTTTTTCCAGCCCGCTATCTGTTATGATTTGGTTTTGATTTTATATTTCCAGTTGTTTCTGCTGTCCCTTCCCTCATGGTTCATTCACCATCCTCATCCTAAAATGGTCTTTCTTCTCTGTAATACTTTATATTCCTGTTGTTTTTACTAATTCAGTGTAAACCAAGCCAAAAAAAGTATGTCATGATGGTTTGTTCTCACATATCTGCAATTCAATATTGCTTCCCTCTGATGTGACATTTGAGGAGATGTATCACTTTGGTATTTGAGATTATTACTCCCCTGTGCTTCAGCGGGAAGATTTAATGTTTCATGTACTAGAAAAGCAGACCCACACAGATGATTGACTTTCAGTAGCTTTAGAACAAAACCAGAAGGGCACTCGGATAGCACAGCCCTCTGCCAAGGCCAATCGTCCAGGGGTCGATGATATGCAAATCTACAAGCACAACCATTGTATATGTTTGGACATATTTCCAGAATTATATTAAAATGATGTGTGTGTATGCTTAGTGGCACCACAACATTCACTTTGCCACAGACACCAATGTTACTAAATGAATGGGTTCCTCCTTGGCCTATGCTACAACATTCCACCAGGTTTTATGAAAATCAGGCCAGTAGATTTTCCATAATCCTGCTTACAAACAAACAGCGCAGGCAACTATCAGCAGTATTGGCTTTGAAAAATCAAAACCCTCAAACCGCAGATGTAAAGGAGCACAGTGAGCCGGCAGGTTGCTCTAATGTCCAGGGGTCCTGATGGACAACATGAATGCAATTATAGCTGGACAATCCTGGCCTCATAGCGACTGTTTGGCCTGTCTGGGCAGGGTTTTTCTAAAGCTTCCTGGTGCTTACCAGTTATCACTTCCTGGTTTATAGGGGGTTTGGGGATTAGGCCTGTCCATCTGTTGGCCGGGCTTCTTCAACCAGTGGTCTGACTGGGCAACTAAAGAGTGGGTTGCAATGGGGAGGGGGGGCGCACAGAGCTGTTATGTAATAATGTTAATGCCTTTGGACCTTCACAGATGTGCTGAGGAGTGCTCTTGCAAGGAGGGGGTGTTGTAGGCTTGTGCTTTTCCATCACTCTCTCTCTTTATGCTTTTGTCTCCCTGGTTGTTTGGTCAAAATGTAGAACTACGCCAATATTATTGAATTGCATAAGAGTAAATCTTCAGTAATCAGTTGCATTATGCAAGCTGAATTTTCATTTTCTAGCCACCTCCAGATGGCGTGTTCGTGCAGACTAGAATAACTGAAGCAGAAAGGAGGTTGCAGCAGGCAGGGCTACAGTTGGCTGTTGACGGTGAACTGCAGCAGGACTCAACAGCTGAAAACAAGACAACAGTGTCAAACTGTTCAATGTGTGTTTTTCTGAATGTCAGCTGGTCACAGGAGGGACAAGAATGGACAGAATAAGAGACAGTGGTTGCTTTGCTCACACTACTATTGTAGTGTCAGATTTTCATATATAAAGTTTAGTGTTGCCAACGGTGCTTTTTCTCTGTCTCGCCATGGTTTGTCAGAATGAGATCAGGTGGCATTAAAAAACCCGGACGAATGAACTCTTGGCACCAATAACAGTCCGTCTTTTCTCTCTCTGTCTTTCTCTTCTCCCTCCGCCCCCCTCCCTCTCCCCTCCTCCCCCGCTGTGTTTGGGTCGCCGGGGTAACCCTGGCCTGTTTCTCGCTCGGTTAGCCTACCCTGCTATTAGAGGTCTGGACGGATGCAGAAAACGGAGAGAGGTAGAGGAAAGATGGTGCTCTCTCTCTCTCTCTCCCTCTCTCTCCCTCTCTCTCTCTTTCAGGCCAAAACACAGATTTGGGGACAAAAAGAGGAAAATGGGGCAGGTCATGCAGTGTCTGAATGGCGAGGACTGGAAACAAACACCCATAGCTGTTTAATCGCTTACACTGTTGGCTCGTTGTTTCTAGATAATGATACCCCATTTTCATTGACAGGGGCCTTATTTTCAGTGGAGCATGAAATAAGAAATACATGAATATCCTTTGGACATTGCACCTTTCAGTCCACCCAGTCTTTCTTGGATCAGACCAGGCAGCCTTGCCAGAGAAATCCTTCCAGGGGTGTGGAAGCGTATTTGAATAAATGAGTTTAGGGGTGTCAGGCTGAAAAAAATGCAATTAAATTAAATTGAAAAGAATTTTGTGAAACTTCCTTAGTTTTAGTGTCTCATAATGGAGTGCAGGCTATATGAGGCTAGAATTTGGGTGGGAACATTGAATATTTTGTTTTACTTGAACATTTTTGTAAAGGAATGGGAACATTTTCTAGACTGATAATGAATCAGCATAAATGGTAGTTACAAATATGCTCCGTATTGCTCCATCACCAAACAAAACAATAGACCGTAATTCCATGTTCTTTCTTGTTAACTAGTTACCCACTTGTTTGGGTATAGCCAGTGCCAGCTGTACCCACAGTAGGTGCATTGTTAGAGTTACACAGCTGTGTCTGATCACAACAGCCAATCAGATCGGCCACTCTTGTTTCATTGCTGTCCACTAGGGTAACGCCCACTTGCGCAGCAGCCTATCGGAACTGCTCTTCTTGGACCGAAAGGCGGGCCGACCGCTGCCAGTTAGTAGTAAAGTAGGCTAATGGCAGTTCAGACACAAGGACATGAATAAGACAGTGTGTCTGGCTGTAAATAAAAACACAAAGCACAAAATAGCAGTAGTAGAGCTAGATAGTGTGGGAGAGGAAGAGGATTCATGGCATGAAAGAGAGATGGAAGACTCAAACAAAGAAGTGAGACAAATGAGAACATTGGTAAGAGACTAACATAAAGGAAACATAATAAGAGAATGAAATTGATGAAAGGCGTAGTGTTTTTACTTTCAACATCCTCTGTGTCAGCCTCTGTTTCAGATACAGGAGATGTGACACCTGAATCTGCTCATTTCTATGTAGTGTTATTGTAGACTTTTTAAATATACAGTACTACTGTAGAAACACAAAAGACAGTGGTTCAGATTTTGGCATTGGCTAGGGTGTCGGAAAAGTCTGTAATGACTGGAAAATGACACACTCTTCTCCCAAAATGTGCTCTACAGCAGTACCGCATTTCTATGCATCTATTGAAACACATCCAGCTTAGCAGAAACTGACCTCTGACAATGTTTAGACCATGAGGAAAATAAAACATACATAGATTAGATTAATTGCATTGAAGAGTTTCCTACAACGAAACAGTGAAAAATTAATGAATGAAATAAGTGTGCAGCCAAATAAAACTACACTGTAGTGTCTGTTTTTTTCTAACCCGGCTTTCCAAGCATTTATGATCAGGATGTAGGTCAGAAGTCCACGTCATGGACGCCCTATTCCTGTCCACTCCCTCAGCCTCAAGGAATTCCTGCCATTCCCACTCATCCCTCAGCAAGGAATATGCGGCACGCTGCGAATGTGGGAAGTCTGCAATTATGCATGGACGCACACACATGTGCATGGTTCTGGTTTCCTTTGACCCATAACAGCTGGTTTAGAAATGATGCGTCCAAGTCAGCTGCCAGATAGCCATTATGAGATTAGTCCTGTGTGTAACTGCTCCTTAATCAGATAGGAGAGATGCTGTGAGTTCAGGGTGGGCGGTATGACCTAAAGTTAACATCATGGCGTTTTTCTCTGTTTGGACAGTGTTTTGGGAGGAGAAGCCTGTTTTGGTAATAAAATAAGTAACTGGTATGTATCCTAATCAAACAGAAACATTGGCAAGGTGTTATGCAGGCCAACAGAACCTTAACCCAAGTGCAGTACAGCGGTGACGCTCCAGACGTCCTCCGTGCACCAACCAGGTGCATGTGATATACTTTGGGCTTCTTTTGGGTTTTCGAATATCAAAAATAAATGATCTCCACACTTCAAGGGCAACCAATGGCCACAACGTCCAGTGAAGGACGGACACAGACAGGCGATGAGAGTCCCAGGCCAAGACGTAATGCTGTGCCTCAGGAGATGCAAGCAGGGAGAGAGACAAAGGAAGCAAGCCCGAAGTCGTGCATTACGTCCAGTGAGGCTGTCGGGGGGGCAAAGGATCAGAACTACCCACCGCCGCATGCCCTGAAGACGAGCACTGTGAGAAACCCTCAGACAATGGGAAGTGCACCCCCTGGAGCATTGGGCGAGAGGCAGGGTACAACCTGAACTGGTCGCTAGTCAATCACAGGGTCGACTCATAGAGACAGACAGCCATTCACACTCACACCTACGGCCAATTTAGAGTCACCCATTAATGTAAGCTGCATGCCTTTGGACTGTGGGAGGAAGCCGGAGAAAACCCACACAAGCACAGGGAGAACATGACAGTAAGGGTGCCAGGCTCAAACTGTAAACCAGCCGGCCAGCAGAATCGAATGTGGAACTTGTGTTAACAGTGTTAACCACCGTGTTGCCCGCAAGATCTATCGCACACTGTATTCAGTATTCAGACCACAACTGAACCTTTGGAGAAACTGAAATGCCTTATTTTTTAGAATTATTAATCTATCAGTAATTATCATTAATTATTCATGGTGATGATGGTATTACAAAATCCATGTCTTGGGACAACATCATACTGGTGATGACTATGACACCATTGCACCACCCACACCCACTGTGAGTGTGTGTGTGTGCTCTTTTTGTGGTATGTTGGCAAATTCCCCCTCCCCTCACTGACTGACCGCACCACTCGTCCCATCTGTCCTGGACCAGGCAGCTGTTGCATACTCTCTCTAAGTCTTTTCTTTTTTTTTTAAACACAGAAACACACACTGTCTGGCCCCTCCCTGATCTATTTGTCACAGTCTCTCTGGGGCCGTCTTGTAGTGTTGTTGTCGAGTAAACTGCTTTGTTGTATCAGCAAGCCTAATGCTCACTTGACCTCTCGGGGGCCCCTAAGTCTCAAGCCTCTGAGGTGTGCGCTGAGTGTTGACATATCCTGACACACACACACACGACCCCAGTAACTGTCCTGACCTGGAATGATGGACTGACTGTGTTGTGGTAGTCTCCATGCAGCAAAGGCTGATGGACACTCCTGGCATTTCCCTCTCATTCCTTGCCCTTTTTCACTGAGGGGTGTAGCTGTATCAGTGGTTACTGCATTTCACCGCCGCCGCCCACTTCACATAGGATCAGTGACCAAGGAAATATTGGGAATGACTGGCTGATCGAGTTAATGGTGCAGTTTGTATGTATGGGATAGATGAGCTTCCTGGAAATTAATGTTCACTTCAGGTTTTGAAGAGTAAATTCTTCCTGGGGACTGAGGGCATGGCAATGGACGTTGTGTTTCTCTGAATTCTCTAATTAAAACATCATCGATAAGGTAATGACCTCGTCAGTGGTAGTTAATGGCTTATTGATTATAAATAACATAAGGAATGTAATTAATTGAAATATTCTGGTGTTTTCCAGTTTGCCATCGTACTTCATCATGGTCTGGGAGGGTAAGATTATTGAATATTTGTTATTTAGTTTGACCAGAGCGGGCCGCCCTCTTTTTGTGTAGGGAAAATGTTACTGATGTTACTTTTAGTTCCTTTATTTCAGTTTTGTTTTGATCATATTTATTGTGAAGCCAGTTATGCTAACATGAAATAAGATGTCACATGGCTATGGCATGCCACAGCATTATTTTACAACAGGTTGCTTTCTTTAGCGAGTGCAGTTTTCTCTCCACAGACAGATTTAGACTTATTTAACCACTGTCTATAGTACATCTACCCAGTGTCATTGGTCACTGTACAGATATACTAATAGAATTATTAATTAAATAATTAGATGGTTCTAAGGAGGTGTCTTACATTGTCTGGCAAACAGTCGAAACCCAAAGTTTACAAAGTTATAAAACAAATCAAAGCAGGACATTCTCTTATTTGAAAGCCTGAAGCTAGAGAGTAAGTGGAATTTTTGCGTGAAACATGACCAAAATGTTTTAGCAGAATAGTTACTCATCAGTTTTCAGTGGATCGATTTTAATCAAATAAATACTTCCTAAGCAAGGAAAGATGGGTTAATAGAGGTATTTTATCTTAATCACGGGAAACCCTGCCTGATATTGCTCTCAGCTTACAGCCACTAAAAGAAACAAATGTGTATACCATACACTATTTATCTCAAAATAATGAGAGCATTAAACTGCTTAATGCTGATGCACGTAGACACATACAGATGTGTAAGCTGACCAGTACAACCTGAGTCTAATGCTGTTGGCCCCTAGGTGGCCCCACTTGAGCAACAGCAAGGAAGGAAAGACTGGTGTGTATTTGATGTTCTATCTAACGCTCCCCTGCACTGCAAAGGTTTCCCCATCGATCTCGTGTCAGTGTCTCCCTCCTGATGCTAAGCAGCTTCTCAGGGTGCTTAAATGCAGTGCAGGCATATTATAATCATTGCCCCTCCTACACATCGAGGATTACCTCCAGGAACCTGCCTTTCCAAAAGACGGGCAGATTAGCAGCTCACCTAAAGCCACATGAGGTGCACACCGACTCTGTGCATCCACACAGTGTGCTGGTGTGCACTCTCCGCACACACACACACACACACACATGCAGTTGCACTGATAGCTGTGTTTCTGCTTGGAAATGTTTGCACCAGCTTTTCCGTGTGGACGTGTAGACAGCACCAAAATTGGCGGTTTTGGTTGTCTGCTGGATTGGAATATCTCCCCTCAGGAATCCCGGGATTAGCCTCAGCTGCTGCGACTCTGCCCACAATGGATTGGGATCCCTTCAGCACGTCGGCCCGTCAGTCTATCATTAGCTGATGGAAGCAGCGGACCCTGTTTCCCCATCAGCCAACAAAGCCAAATCCACAGCAATTTATGGATTTCTTACGATTTGTGGAAGAATTATCAAGCATGACTTGCTGGGCAACCAATCACAAGTGGCGATATGCTCAGACAGGCTCCGCCCTCATCCAGCTGACAGGTACAATTTGTCGTCTGGCGGGTGGGGGGTGGTGGTTGGGTGGCAATTATACATTTACCACGAGGTCTCCTCACCTTTTGCCTACTCTTCCTCAGTCTCCCTGATAGGACAAACATTTAAATGTACCTTTGTTCTTTCTTTCTTCATGTTGCTTGAAGAAAAAAGAACAAATGTCTGTCTGTCTTTTCCTCTGTCCTCTGTCCTGTCTGTCATCACTCCCACCTTGCCCTCCTTGTCCTCGTTCTCATTCACTTTTCCTCCGTCACTGTCTCACTTTCCGCTACACGCCCCCGCCCACCTCTTAGCCCGGTTACACCAGATTGACTTGTCTCGTTATCTCACACATTTGGTGTTAGTGTAGTTTCTCTTTTCCTTGTCTACTTCTTCGCCGTTTTGCTCAGTTTGGGACCAGAAAACCCTCACTTCCCACTGTGTGAGTGGTGTGTGCACGTGTGACCTGGCCACTCTATATTTAACTGCTGTGCCACTTTCTCCAGTCCCAGAGCACTGCAGAGCACAGGGAAGTGATAAGTCTGTGTGGTTAAACTTACCTTTTGTGTTTGGCAAAGGAGAAAATCCACCCCAAAAATACTTCAGCACAGTTGGAAACCTGTACTGGAGGTAGTTCTGTGCACTTAAATCAGCAGGCCGTTCAGAGAAAATACATCATCATGTTCAGATGCTTCCAGAAGCAAAAAATGTTTCAGGGACGTGGATAATCAACTTTTTCATCATTAAGCAGGTGACCCTGCGTAGAGAAGCAAGTATTCATTAACGCAGAATCACATAGCATTAAATCTTGGACATATTATCATTTGATTTTCATATTGATTTTTTTATCGACTCAACAACTGCTTGCACTTTTCCAGGGCTTGTTGAAAGACAGATGTAGGAAATCTAAACTGAAATAGAAGTCGATGAAGGAGCGTAACGGCAAGAAACAATTGTTACTGGAATTCCCGAACAGATTGATAACATCTAATAGATCATCCACGGATTTGACCTTTGAAATAATCATTGGACCATGACACACAGTTGTTTCTCTCTGTCAAAGTAAAGAGGAGGAAAAGGTTTTCATGGGTTAAATGTGTGTGTGTGTGTGTGTGTGTTTTGGGGTGTTTACAGAGGACAGTGTGTGTCTGGGCGGACCTTAATCCAGTGGCCGTTAAATTTGACTGTACAGTAGTGAATTCACGCTACAAAGCACTCACTGTGTGCTCTCCCTCTACACACACACTCTCTCTCTCACACACACACACACACACGTAGTGGTTTTCTGCTCGTCATCTTGTCAACATTAGGTTTTTCATTGACCTTTGATTATCCTGCTGCTGGATGGCAGCCAGCCAATAGGACACCAAGCTTATTGGAAACGTCAATGATTGTCTTTGCTTTACAAGATGAATCACCCCACGGTGGAAAGATGCTGACTTGTCCATTTGTGTGCACATGTTGCCTTTCACCCTCAGCAGCGTCGCACAGCAATAGTTGAAGCATTACTACTGTAGATAAGTTGTACCGACAGACATTAAACTGTTACTGCAGCACAAAGTAATGTTTGAAATGCACAGCTCTTGCACAGGTAGCTTTGGCCGTATTTGAAGTCCACTTAAAGAGCTACAGGGAACTGGTAGTGTTTTGCAGTGCTGACTAATTGATCAGGTGATCGTCACAACAACAATCAGCGACTGTTCCATTATGACGATTATCTATAAAACATTATCTATCATGAAAAATTGCCAGACATTCTCTCGTCCCAGCTTCTTCTTCAGTTCTTTCAGCATCAGTTTCAATATATTGATGTTTTCCACTTGTTAAATATTTTGTCTGTATTAATGCTCAGTAGTTTATCTGAAAATCATGCAGTTCCAGGTGTGAATGTTTTGAGGTTTATGATGCAACTTCAAAACCTCTGTTTCAGGGATGCTGTGCTACACGAAATAAACATTTTGCAGGCTTTTGTTTCTGCAGCGGAGGATTCGTCTTATAAGTTCATGATATTTGTTTGAGATAAAAACCATAATACTCTTGGCCACATAATTTTGAACTAGGGCTGTCAATTAATTGATGAGCCGATCAACAGAAAATGACTGAACAGTTTCGATAACCAATAAATCAGTGTATCATTTACCAAAAATTTCTGGGTGCAACTTCTCAAATGTGAGAATTTGTCACATTTCTGTATTTTATATTACTATAAATTGACCATCTTTGGTTGTTGGTCAGGTAGAAAACAAAGTACTACCTGCAGCCTAATTTGACACCTCTGCTCTCTCCATGGAGAGTGAAATCTGGTCCATGTGTGGCTCCCAGAAATGGAGGCAGAGCGAGGTCTCTGTCTGCATCAACCTCGTCTCATGTGTCGTCTATAAAGAACTACAAGCGCTCTCTCTACAGGAGCACAGTGGGAAATGTAGTTGATCACTGTAATTTGTTTTTTGTGGCACCCTGAGGGAAGTTGAGAGACAAATGAGAAAAGGAATGAAGAGTGAAAATACAAGCCCTGATTCTCATCCTCCTCCGGTGGTGTAAAATAATGAGCATCTCATTAGCATACAGTCATAAATACAGCGCCACGCTGAGAGCAGAGACTGGATTACAAGTCACTACAGGTGCCTGAGAGGTGTGTGTGTGTGTGTGTGTGTGTGTGTGTGTGTGTGTGTGTGTGTGTGTGTGTGTGTGTGTGTGTGTGTGTGTGTGTGTGTGTGTGTGTGTGTGTGTGTGTGTGTGTGTGTGTGTGTGTGTGTGTGTCATAACAGGAGGACCAACACAGAGAGATCACTCCTTCACTTTACATCATACTCATTATGTAATATATGGTAAAAAAGTGTGTGTGTGTGTGTCTTACTGGGTCACTATCACACTGTAAGACTCAAAATGTAGAAAGAGGCCAAAATTACATTTTTCCGGCCTGTCTGAGACCAACAACCATATTCTTTCAGTTTGTCCTTTTCTACATGTATTGAATTGCCATGTGATTCGCTGATCGATTTTTGATATTTGCATTAACGCATAAATGAACAGGTATACCTGCTCACATGGCGGGTGAGTGTATATTAACATAATGTACCTCAGAGAAAAGGTAATTTCATTCTAACCTCTGTTAAACATGCTGAAATGTGACTTCATAAGAGACGTCTGATAACCCTTGAAAGTAGAAACCTTGGTCTAATGCCCAGGTTGCAGATGCAGAACGTCAAAGACAGATAGAACGACAGAAAAAGTGGCGTTTGTGGTCATCGGTTACACAAACCACACCTCTGCTCTGTGTGAAGGGCAAAATCTGGGTCATTCCTCTCCATGTGTGTGTGTTTTGAAGTTGAGGTATGAGTTAAATCACTTGAGGGAATTGTGTGTCTATATATAGGACTTGTTTGAACAGGTTTTCACTTATTGAATATCTCCTGACAGCCATCCATTCACTTCTGACAGAATATTAGCAGTGCAGCGGGAGGATCTTTGGCACCATTACACCCACGAGATCCCACTTGACATTTTTAGGGTGTCAATTTATAGTTCAGATTTTGTCATTCTCATGAATTCTCATGCTAACTACCCAGTTATTTTCCCATTTATTCCAGACAAACCAGTATGTAAAATACATCAGTCCTTGTGCGACATGCCAGAGGATTTTTCCCAAGAGCGAGCTGCAGTTATTAGTGAGTTACTGTAGAGACAATGTTATGAAGCAAGTAAAGGTTCAGCCACTACTGGGTGATTCATCACTGAATACAAGCAAGTACTAGCAGATATGTATTTATAGGGAAATGTCAGAGATTAGCAGTCTCAGAGAAGGCAAACAGAGTGGGTAAAGTAACTATATTTATATTCATTTTTCTCAGCTGAAAGCTTGTTGGCCTTCTCTTATAGTGTCATATCGAAAATCTCTTGACTGCGGTTTGTACTGAAGGTGGAAGGAAATTTTGATTTCTCATTTTCTAAAAACATGCAGTCAGTTGATGATACCCAGGATTTATAAGATTTAAAAGAATTGTTAAATGGTGTAATTGGGGTAATAACTTTTAGCTGTGGCTCTGTTGGTTGGCTGGTTGGAAACACATCAACAACTACTGGATGGATAGCCATAAAGTGCAGACATTCACAGTCACTGCGAGATAAAATGGAGTAGCTTTGGACACCCCCTGACGTTTCATTTAGAGCCTTTATCAGGTCAAAGTTTCAGGGGTTTATGACCAGAGACCTTTGAATCTAGGGACATTCCCATCAGCCCTACTTTGTCTTTTGTTCTTATTAGCGTGCTAACACACCAAACTAACATTCACCAGCTGCTCACCAGGTGGGAATCCTCTTAACATCTTCAGTATTTAATAGTGTTGTGCTTTGATGCTATTTGATGGAGACTGGAGTGGCTGGTGATGCTGGTGTTGTTTTACCCTGCTTCACCTCTGTTACAGTAAGTGCTACAACAGCACTTTGTTTCCCCCTGAACTTCCCTTCAGTCTGGCCTCACTTGGTCTCACCGCCACTGTGTCTCTTACCACAGCCACTGTGTTCCCTCTCGGTGTGTGTGTGTGTGTGCATGTGTGTGTGTCTTAGTGAATCTCAGTGGCTTTTTCCTCTTGATGCAAGCAATCCGAAATGCGACTGAATCCAATATGTTTAAAAGCTGCAGATCTTCAGATTAAATGTGAACAAAATCTGCTCTGTCCCAAATGTTCTGCCCTCAAGAAAAAAAACCATGATTTATCTAGCGGGAAAGAACATGTGCTTTTTAAGTCTTCCTTTCAAACCTCATTGTCTTTCTTTCTTTCTTCCTTTTTCTCTGCAAAGGTTTCAGGAGAAATGAGGAGATGAGAGCAATGGAGGTACTTCCCATCCTCAAAGAAAAAGTTGCCTTCTTGTCAGGTAAGATTATGTATGTAACGTATGAGTGTGTCTGTGTGTGTGTCTAGTTTCACAAGTCTATGAACCTCGACTGTTTGATCTGGTAGACAAAGATAATGAAACATGAAGGAGAGTCTTTGCATATACACACAACTTGCAGGTATTCTGTACACATTCTCCAACAGCTCTCTCTCTCCTCTCTCTCAAACACACACACACACACAGACACAGTGTGGATGTAATAAGAAGCTATGAACTCTGCTTCTAGAAACTTAAAGAGTCAGACTGAGGCCCAGACACTGACCCCTGACTCTTCTTCACATACATATGTACATACACCGACGACAAATAGTTTAGTCCATTGTTTAGTCAGCTTCAGCAGGACAGCAGAACAGAGCTACAGCTGTGTGCAAGTCAAGCTCAGCCATCTCTGACATACACACATACTGACATACATACACACACACACACACACACACACACACACACTCAAGTCTTGCCAAGGAAAACTCGCAGGAGGCAGAGCTGGAGATATGGACCGCCAAGAACATCCAGCAGGATTATTTGTACAACACACAAAAACATTATTCAGCTTGTGCATGCATGTGTGTGTTTGAGAGAGATGGAGTGTGCATATTATCATCACATGTATCTGTGCGCCATTAGAAAAACATTCATATAGTAGAAATCAACAGTATCAAATGGAACGCTGAAGTGAAATGTATGTTAATTAGTGTGTGTGTGTGTGTGTGTGTGTGTGCGCGTGCACACTTCCCTTTGGTCTCCTTGTCTCCGTGTGTGCAGCGGAGGTCACAGGCAGAAACACAATGAGGACGGTGACTCAGACAAACACAGTGAAATTGAGAGAGGGAGAGACAGCGCAGCGTTGTCATGGAGATGACTTACTCTCAGCTACCGCATCCCATAGTAGTCGCTTGCGGAGTAATTGGCTTTGAAATGAAGGGGGGCGGGGGAGGTAGTGGAGGGACCGCCGGTGAAAAGGAGGGTAAATGAGCTAAGCCCATTATTCCAAATCTGGCCCCTTAATAAATCGGCCATGTTCGCCCTGGCTCATATTTGCCTGGTTGCCACGTGAGCCTTTGATTTTCTCCTCTGAGCAGCCGGGTCGGGCCTACGGGCTCACAGCAACCCGACTGACATCACTAATTTGTGGGCTTAGCACAACCAGCCCGTGTTTACAAGTTCCCACATGAGTGAAGCAGCTCCCTGCCCCTGAAACTAGTCAAGAACACAAATTATTATTATTATTATTATTATTATTATTATTATTATTATTATTATTATTATTATTATTGTGCCAGTTATCAACTGACTATGTACTGTAAACTGCAAATGTTACTCAACAACCAATTAAGATGACAAGATAATATTCAGAGGGTTGGAATCAGACAGAAATACTGTGAACACACAAAATATCAGAATAAGCTAATGATTTTGTAAACTTATTTATATTGATCATTTGTAACTTATAGATGTGGTAATATCAGTCTGACATTTAGGCCTTCAGTCCAGAGTGAATATCTTAACAGCTATCTGAGGGATTGCCATTACAGTTTGTACACACATTCCTGATCCCCAGATAATGAATCCTACTTAATTGGACGGCCCTAATGCTCCATTGGTTTTTGAGTTTCGAGCGGAGCAAATAGTCATTCAGATCTATTATAAATCTGTTGCCAGGGGCCTTTTCATTTCAGCAGACTCAGCATCTCATATTTGTCGAACCTGTCACTTACTTTATTTGATTAGCCAACTTGTCACTATGATGCCTTTTATACTGCGGTCAGAGTTTTGCTGATTTAGTAACACGAATAAAACACTCTGCTTATTTTGACTGTATTATATGACTGTAGCTCTACAGTGGTATATCATAGACACAGTGAATCATGGACATGAATATGAATTATGGACCATGTCAAAGTCCTAAAGAAGCTTTTTGTAGGTTAAGATTTTCCTCACAGTTTTGAATGTGAAGCGAGAATGCCTGAATCACCGGCAGTGTATTTTCTGTCTTCGACTATATGTTCTCATTCAGACTGTGTGTGTGTGTGTTTGTTTGTTTATTGCCTCAGGTGGCAGAGACAGACGCGGTGGCCCAGTGTTAACGTTTCCATCCCGCAGCAACCACGACAGAATACGAACGGATGACCTGAGGAGACTGATCGCCTACCTCGCCGGCATCCCCAGGTAACACAGCCACTACATTTGCTCTGTGGTGTGTGTGCGGTCATTTTTAGAGATAAGGAGAAGCAATGCCTGGAAACGAAGCGAACACCCGGAGCAAGTGGATGAGGCGCTGCGAGACACGTGACAGAGCTGAGATGAGCATGTGAGGGGCGAGGGAGGAACAGAGAGAGGAATAATTCAAGAGCAGTTAGCTTGCCGCAGCTTCTTGGCTGCCAAAAATCATTTCTAGAGACAAACTGTGACGCTGAGACAGACAGGGAAAGCCTGAGCTAAGAGAGGGATGTATAACAGAAAACAAATGATGGAAGCAGGGAGGGAGAGAGAGGGAGACGGGTGGAGAGGGGAGGGGGGATTAAAACTGACACAGACGGAGAGCGCATGTGTGAGGAGATGTGTGTGAGAGAGGGAGCGAGCAAGTGTGTGTGTGTGTGTGTGTGTGTGTGTGAAAGCAAAACAAAGTGTCGCAGTAGCTGAGGCAGTGCAGCAGCAGCAGCAGCAGTAGTTGCTGTGGACGAGTAGCTCCTCGCCTCGCAGGTAAATCATCTCTCCTCTCCAGCTCTCTGTTTACTTCTCTCTTTAATCTGGTGCTCGTCTCCTCCCTCCATCCGTCTTAATCCATCCATCCTCTCTGCCTACTCTCATCTCCATGTAAGTCACCACATTATCGCTGCACGGTTTAAAATGCGAGTAAATTCACCGTAAATGATCCTTTTTTTGGACTTTTGTACACCCTTTAGGCATTTGCAACCACACTGTCATCATGTCATGTTTTGCATTTATCTATAATCTCTCTGAATTGTGTGGTTTTTGGTGGCCAGAGGTGTTCTATTTTGGGAAAGGCAACATTTGCACACTGGCTATCTACTGACAGGCTGTTACAGAGGGAGAGGTTGGGAAAAGGAAAGACGAATTTAGAGATGCAATATTTGAAAACAATATTAAATAACATTTATTATGACTGTCTAAAAAAAATAAAGGAAGGGAAGGAGTCCAGCTCTGCTATGTACAATAGTAGAAATAAAAAGTAGAACAAAAAAGATCCGCAATGCCAAATGAGCTATGAAATAATTCTGCTCCTCAAATCCTAAAGATAAATGGTTCTGTCCTGTACGATCATCCATAATTATGGCTGATTGTAGTTTCAGTTGTTTAGGGGTAGTTTGGTCGTGTGTGTGATGTTATGCGACAATAATGTGGGCCAGAGCAGAGCACCACAGGGAGATGAGTTTGCTGATGCACAAATGTAATGATTTGTATTTTCATATTTCTGCACACATCGTTCGTCTCAGGTTTCTGCGTGGGTGTGTGTGTGTGTGTGTGTGTGTGTGTGTGGGTGGATGTGTGGGATGTGTGTTTGCTGCGTAGGCTTCCCACAGTATAGAAAATGCGTCATCTCACTGTTTGTTTTGTTTCTTTCTTCTCTCTCCTTTTTTCTCTTTTCCTTTTTCAATCTCTGTGTCGCTCTCCTCTTTTCACCGTTCTCTTTCCTCTCCATCCCTCTCTCATCCTTTCCCACGCCTGTCATCTGTCTCCTCTCTCTCTCTGGATTATACTCTCTCCAATCTCTCACCGCCCCTCCCTCCCCCCTCTCGCTCTCCCTCCCTCTCTTCTCTTTAATTCCTCCCACTCCCGCCGACCTCCATCCATGCCAGCGAGGAGGTGTGTAAACATGGCTTCACAGTCATCGTTGACATGCGCGGCTCCAAGTGGGACAGCATCAAGCCTCTGCTGAAGATCCTGCAGGAGTCGTTTCCATCCTGCATCCACGTCGCCCTCATCATCAAACCGGACAACTTCTGGCAGAAGCAGAGGACCAACTTCGGCAGCTCCAAGTTCGAGTTTGAGGTAAGATGGGAAAACCCTCCGATCCTCTGCTGGGCATTTCTGTCATGACGTCCTCTCAGCTCAATTAACTGCTTTCATCTGAACAGTTGCAAACATGTCTTTTAATCTGTGAAATGGATAGAAGCAACACATGCAGTCGTTTTAATGAGACATACCTTTTGTTTAGGATCATCATATATTACAATGCATGATTGCATAGATGTAAACAAATGATGTCATTGAAGTTTAAACCAGAGAAGAATTACAGGAAATGCTGCAGTAAAGATGTGAGGCTGTCTCTTAATACAGTAACAGCTTAACCTTTATTATGTAATTATTTGCTGCTCAGTGAAGGATAGGCTTCGCTGTAGTACATATTTAGCATGCTGTAATGAATTTCGATATCAAGATATTCATTAGTTATTTAGTTATAAAAGCAGAAACAAATCAACATTTTTTTCCCCTCAGTGTGCTCTCAGCTGGCTGGTGATAATGACCGCAGTATCCAGCTGAGCTGCACATTTCACTATTTTCCTCTCCCCTCGGCCTTGGGTGCGTACATCACCAGCCAGCTGTCACATATTTCACAACATTTGGCGCAAAAACAGCACTCAGCGGATCACGAGGACCAGTGTTTGTGATGCCGTTAGTCAAGCGTTAGAACACATTTTCACAGCTAATTTAATGATATATTCACAAGAACGGGCTTATTTTTATGCTCCCATCGTTTCATAGTTATGAACTGACCTCAAATCACATCAATGCAATCAGTATTTGTAAAAGCGCGCCTTTACAAATAATGGTACAACAGTGAAAACTCCACTGCACAGGTTAAGCAGTGCACGTTTTCTGCTTCTGAAGCTGTGAAGATGCCTTCGTTTGATTTGTAGTCTGTTTAGTAAATGCCCTCTAATGAGGACTGCATAACAAATTCCCACCCTCCTGTTTGATCTATCATTCTATGATAATGATCAGCGTCTTAATCATATACATAAACATGTGTCGATACAAAAATATACTGTACTGTTGGTGAAGCAGTTCTTTTGTACGATATGAACGCGGAGTCCTATTCAGTGTGTTTCTGACTGTAAGCAGTGTGAGTTCACTGATGTGGAAGTAGCTCTGATGGCTCACATTCCCATGCACACACACAAGTCAACTGCAGTTTGATGACAACATATTGATTATTTGAGAGGAAGAATGGCCAGATGCCACAGGGCAGGTTACCGCTATCCATAAGCTCCCCTTTTACACGTCCACTGATTGGATTCACTGCATGTAAATTGTATGTGTGCGTGCCTTCATGTCTCACAACCTCAAACTGTACATTTATTAAGTTTTCTAAAGGTTTTATGCAAAGAAAGTTTCCAGTTTGCTTTGTTAAAGTAAATTTCTCACATGACTGTAGTTGTTTTCCAAGCCTGAGTGAACTGGTCTGCTACGTCCAGCATTCACACCAGCAATCTGCTCCCAGCGTGCACATTATTAGCGAGTGTTACTGCTGCAAGTGTGTGTGTTTGAGTCTCTTAATGTGTATCAAGGATTTTCCCCTGGCTTGGTAAAATGAAAACCTGAGGTTGGGCATGTCTCTCTGCGTCTCCTCTCCTGCCTTCATGTTGAATTGAGACAGAAAGAAAGGAGGCAGCGAGCCGAAGCCCAGGGAGCCGACTGCAACCCTGATTTTGATTGTTGATAAATTGCGTGTTTCTGTGGGGTGGGGGGGCAGCCTCCACCAGCCCCGACTGATTTTCCCTCTCACCATTCAACAGAGTACAAATCAATTAACTTGAACAACAATAGCGAACATAGCGGTATCAGTATTTTCCCCTGACAAGAGCCACTTTGCTTTTTGTTTCCCAAGGACAGCAGTGTGTTTCTGCATTGTTTGGCCTACACAAAGCCATCTAGCTATCGTTCTGTCTCCATCCATCTCTGGCCATGTGTGTGGGGGTGTTGTGCGGAGGTGGATTAGCAGAAACACAGAGGCACTGAGACCAAACAGGGAGACATTTCCTTACTGTATCTATGAAATTGATATTGTAACATGCAGTGGTTGTGTGGAGAGGACTTATTCCTCTTAAGTGTAAACTGAAGGATGAGGAATTGTGCTGAGCTGTTTTTAAGTCTTAAATAATGAGCTTTGAAGTAACAAAAGACAGCATGCCGTGTGCACAACACACAGCATCTTGCATGCTTTTTGGCTCCTTTTTAAACATGTTATGGTATCTTGTTGCTTCAGTGTGCTGACTTGGCCAGGTGAAGAGTATAAAATGCGCTTCAGTCATGTCATTGATGTATAAAGTTTATAATTATGTGACTTTCTAAAAATCACATCACTCCAACTCTGCTGTTATTAAAAAAAAAAAAAAAAACCTGTGTTGCTAGGTTTTGGGAACAAGGGATTGGTCCTGTCTTCTCTGAATAACAAGATATTCAGCGGGACAAAAAGGCAGCAGCGAAATGCAGAGGGAGGGGAGGAGATATGAGAAGCGTTTTGCACTCAAGTGGTTGAAATTAACCTGAATCTGGCTAAAACCTTATAAATCCCTCTTTCTCTCTCGACCACCTTTGCTCCACAGACCACCATGGTGTCACTAGAGGGCTTGACGAAGGTCGTCGACCCCTCCCAGCTGACAGCGGACTTTGACGGCAGCCTGGACTACAACCACGAGGAGTGGATCGAGGTGAGACTGGCCGACCTATCCTCAAGCCTCTCAAAATCCTGGTCTCACAATCTATCTTGAAACCCCCAAAGCCCCCAGTGACATTCAAGTGCAGAAGTGCTAAACAAAATAAGCACAGAAGAGGGCAAGAAACCAAGGGGATGAACTGTATTAAAGATGGAAGATGGAAGATATTCATAAACGTACTGTCCTTCACTCGTTTTCTGCAGGTGCGTGTAGCGTTTGAGGAGTTCTCTGGTCATGCCACCCAGATGTTGGCTCGGCTGGAGGAGATGCAAGAAACTGTGTCGAGGAAAGACTTTCCCCAAGACCTGGAAGGAGCCAGGCGGATGATAGAAGAGCATGCCACGCTGAAGAAGAAAGTCATAAAAGCCCCAATAGAGGAGCTGGACACTGAGGGACAGAGGTAAGTATCAGAAGTACTCAAGTTGTGGCTTTTCTGTTTTCACGCGACTGTTATAGATTCATGTGAGAACTTTGCATGTGTGTTCGACCATTTCTGTAACTTTCCGAAGCCCATGAGCCGACACTCACTCTCACTTCACACCGTGATTGGCCGGCTGTGTGGAGGTGAGAGAGGAGCCGGGGTCTGAACTCGTCTCCTCTGCTTCACTAGTGCCTTCCAGAGGAGACTGTCTAAAAAAACATTATACTCATATTTAGGCAATATTGTGTCTCCTCCTGCTCAATGACAACCTGCTTTTCACTCCACTTTTGAATGTAGCCCTTCGGAACAACTATAAGAAAGAATATAATACTAAAGCGAAATAGTTCTGACCAAGTCCAGCCCTCTGTCATTGTTTAATCTAAATACAACATTTTTGTGTAGTTCACAAAAATCCAATCCCTGCAAATCTGATATAATGACTGAAGTAGTAAAAATACTATTGATGTGTCTTTTTGTAGTCAAGTCTCAGACCTCATGTAACAGATTTCACACAAATGCTGACCTTTGTTCAGTAAAACAATTACAGCAAATCACAAGCGCGAGTAATGCAGGCTTGACATTAAAATACACATTAAATCCGTCACTAGGTTGCTCCAGCGAATCCAGAGCAGCGAGTCCTTCTCCAACCGCAACGGCAGCAGTGGCGGCGGCAGCGGCGGCAGCAGCAGCAGCGGCGGTGGGATGTGCAACGTGGACACCCAGGGCCTGGTGCCACGGATCACCCAGCTGCTGGACAAACTGCACTCCACGCGACAGCACCTCCACCAGGCGTGGCACGTCCGCAAGCTCCAGCTGGATCAGTGCTTCCAGCTCCGCCTGTTTGAACAGGACGCGGAGAAGGTCAGTGGACGGCGGGAGTCAGGGTATCATTCAGCATGAGCAGTGATGTAGTGGTAATCTATAACCACAGTTGGGGATCACTGTAGGGCAGACACAACTGCCAATATAAGCAAAATCTTAATTACAATCACAGAGAAGCATTGATTTATGCTGCATATGCAGAGCTCACGAGTTCATGTCCTTTGGACTTTGACTCGTAAAAAGTATCTTAAATTTTATTTCACAAATAAAATGGGAGGTAAAATTTAACTGGCTTTGGCCTCCAACACATCTCAGCATTAGAGACGGGGAGTGCAGGGAGACCTGCTCTGGCTGCCACCCTGACAGCTCAGGTGATGACAGCTGCGGCACAGAATGGGAAGAGACAGGGAAAGAAATTCAGAGATCCATGTTTGAGTGAGTAGAATAAAATAGCAGGTTGCAGCAACAGAGGAGCTGCAGTCTTGGATACACTGCAGTAGTAGGAGCTTGTTGCTAGGACACCATAGGCCACGAGTTGTTCTCTTGAAGAGCCTGAGAGGATACTCTTAATAGAGGCAGTCCATTTCTCTGTATTCTGGCCTGGAAAGATGACAACTCTCCGTACACTGCAGCAGTACACAAACACGCTCAGGTCTACCCACACGGCTAAGTGCCAGCTGTTTGTTTTTGCCTGCTCTTGCAACGATCTGCGAAAGTTAATGGTCAGCCTGTACCTTTCGAATATATGTTTTCATTTGGCTGGCTAACATTTATTTTTTCTGTGTCTGTTCTGTCATTGCCTGTGCCTCAGATGTTCGACTGGATCATGCACAACAAGGGTTTGTTCCTGGCAGGCTACACAGAGATTGGCAACAACCACCCCCACGCCGTAGAGCTGCAAACCCAGCACAACCACTTTGCTATGAACTGCATGGTAAGATGCACACACGTGCACACACACACACACACACACACACACACACGCACGCACACGCACACACACACACAGATTCCCAGCAGGAGGTGATGCTTTTCTGCCCACTTGGACTAACGAGTCTGTACCCTGTACTGAATAATCGTATAGTTATTCTACTTAGCATCAACCTCTAGCACTGTGTTTGAGTGTTTGTTTGGAACAGCCTGTGCTTGTGTGCACTGGCACATTTGCTGTGTGTTAGCAGCAGCACAACCAGGTATTAAGTAATCCTATTCTTTATCCACAGTCGGCCTTATGTAACCATTACGAAGCTGTTTAGATGAGGAATCAATTCAGCCACTAGCGTTTCTCTCCACAGATGAGAAATGGTGGAGGCAATTCAATAGCCATAGTCTCTGCTCTTCATTTACTTTGTGGAGCTTAATTTACGCTTTCTTCAAGCCTCCTCATCTGACTAATTTTTCACTTCATTCTCACCCAGTGTCAGGTGCTAAATCTACCCACAACCCCCAGTCCAACCTTCTCTTCTGCTTATCTCTCTCCGCCGTGCAGAACGTGTACGTGAATATCAACCGCATCATGTCAGTGGGAAACCGGCTGCTTGAGTCTGGTCACTACGCCTCCCAGCAGATCAAGCAGATCTCAGGCCAGCTGGAGAAAGAGTGGAAGGCCTTCGCTGCTGCACTGGATGAACGCAGCACGCTGCTGGAAATGTCAGCCAGCTTCCACCAGAAATGCGACCAGGTGAGTTAGAAACAAAAGTGCTAACACAGCTGTAGGGCTGCAACGCAAGTTTATTTTAATTACAATGTAACTCAAAAAAGGTGATGGTTTCAAATTGCTTGTATTGTGTGAATAACAGATCTAAAGATATTTGGATAGATATTCAGATAAAAATAAAGATATTCAGTTTACTATCTCACATATAAGATAAAACAAGTGCAGAAAGTCTTCACATCTTTGGCATTTCCCTTGCCTCAACAATCTCTTGTTCAGGGCTGCTAAAACAATCTGCCATCACTTTCTTTTTAGGTAATATTGTGCTTTATTTCATGCTTACTTCAAGAACAATGAAACTAATGTGAGATATGCAAGAGGCATGTTCACTGTGACCAACCCTCTAGTTTAGCTTCAGTAATTAAACATAACTCTCAGCTCTTATGTTGATCGGACTTTGAAGAAATGGTTCAGTGAAACTGCTCAAGTTGGGTTTCGTGGGAATGGAATTAAAATAAAACCCACATTGATGTACCTTTGGAACCATCTGAGGTGTTGACCCTCACTATCTTAATGGATGCACAGGGACTCGTATGCACACACTTTCAGGGTTGTAAAATACCCATTTGGCTTCATTAAATCTTTAAGGCCTAACATATGCATCGCATTAACATATATTTACATACACATACGTAAAGTATTTGCTATCTGCTGTTATGTTATTTCTGTCTGAGCTCATTAGTCGGGCCACTATGGAATGATTTATGACCCAAAATAAGCACACAAGCAGAATCCCAACTGGAGAACATGGGTGGTAGGACTTTTCCGACCTGGAATATTTCCGTCATCAGACCAGCCTTTCATGTTTGTGAGCTGAAATACAAACCGCCTTTTTTTCCCCAGAGGTTTCACCCCAACCTTTTCTCCTCCACACATACTGAGAATCTCATTCTAAATCTTTGTTCTACCCATGTACCTTAGTCCAATTATCATGGGAGAGATGCTTGCAAAGACAGTAATGAGATCACTTCAACTTGCCTGATGTTTCTTTGAGGACAGCCCATGCTGATTGTTTTGGTTTTCTCCCCTCCCACATGGGGGTACGGAAAGTTCCAGGAAGTCACCACAGGCCAACAGACAGCACACTCAGCCATTGATAATTCCTCCCAAAAAGTCTTCAAAGAGTTCAAAATCCTGCAAAAGGAAATTCCTGCATGTTTAAACTCCGTAATGGTAAAGAAACTCCTCAGGCGGTATCTTGTACGCTCTGGTATGTCTGACTAACATGTGACTCCTGACAAGAACACAAGGACGTACACAGCGATGTCTCATGCCGTGTCTCGTGAAATGCTTAACACATTGTTGAAATATAAGTGTGCGTTTCTTTCCCTGCAGTACATGAGTAATGTGGACTCGTGGTGTAAGGCGTGTGGCGAGGTGGATTTGCCCTCAGAGCTGCAAGACCTCGAAGACGCCATCCACCATCACCAAGGCCTGTATGAGCACATCACCGCTGCCTACTCTGAGGTAACACAATGTGCAAAGAGATGAAGCCATAATGCCTTCATAGAGTAGAAAATTCAAATGTATATCACAACACCACTAAAACGTGGACTGTTGTCATTTAATTTGCAGCAGTATCTTTGTTATTAAAGTTTTAATACACTCCTGAGAGTCATGATTTAGTTTTTTCTCTGTTAGTGGAAAACTTTTAAAATGAAGTTTTCTCTCACACACTGAAAATGCACCTCTCATATTGTTTGGGGGAGAATTACATTTTATACAGTGAAGTCAAAATTAAAGCTTTTTCCAGCCAACTTCTACACAGTCCAACACTGTACTTCAAATTGAATTTAAAATAAAGTGACTGCTTTTCACACAGAGCATAATAAAGGAGTTGCAACTGTTCAGTGCAAAAAGCAACTTTGCATTCTCACCAATTGCTCTCCTGAGGCTCTTTCATTCATCATTTCTCTTTTTGACTTTCTAAATATGAAGAGGGCAAAGCTCAGCGTTGGTCTAACAATAAAGTTATTACAAGTTTTGACCTCTTTCACTTCTCTTTGCACCGTGGATGTAGGTGAAGTTACACCTGATAGCCCTGCTGAGTTTCTAAATCCCAAGTGTGTGCTTTCTCAGGCTGCACAGTTTGCTGGCTGTCTGTTTGAAAAGTATATTGGCATGAATGAAAATGAATATATTGGCTTTTTATTTGACTTAACCTAGAAATACACTGTGTCGGTGCTTTTCACTCCTTTGTGGTGGTGTCCTAGTTGTGTTTTTGAAAAATACCACGACAACTCATTGTTTTTGTCTGTTCCTCAGGTGAGCCAGGATGGCAAAGCCCTGCTGGACAAGCTGCAGCGACCTTTGACCCCGGGCAGTGCTGATTCACTGACAGCATCAGCAAACTATTCCAAGGCAGTGCACCACGTCCTGGACATCATCCACGAGGTGCTGCATCACCAAAGACAGTTGGAAAACATCTGGCAACACCGCAAAGTGCGGCTGCACCAGCGTCTACAGCTCTGCGTCTTTCAACAGGACGTCCAACAGGTACACACATATAATTTAGTTAGGTGTATATATAAACTAGGCATAGTTAGATATGTGTTTTTGTTTTTATGCATGCACGTGTTTGCTGAAATATGTGGTAATTCCAGGACCAGACTTAATTGCCAGTGTTTTTTAGTGTAACTTGAGAGGGTTAGACAGTAATTTGAAAATAGCAGGGTAGCTTACTGGTTAGAAGGATTCTACTCTTAATAGAGGGTTTGATCCCAGCAGCAGCCATGTTTCCTATCAAAATGTCCTTGAGCAAGTTGCTGGAACCTTGCGTCTTCACTCATCACGTGTTTGAGTGGAAAGGAACATTGGATAACTGCCTGAAATGTAAATGTCCTCTGCAGGATAAAGACTTGGAAACAAGTAGAAGGCCATAATCTAATGGTCCAATATGATAATACAGTTGCACACTGTTGTCCAAAAATCATGGGCATTCCTGAGTGTGTTGACATGGCAACAGTTGCTATGGCAACTGAACTGGGTCATATGTCCGTGCAGATGCTGTTCATCCGCTATGAAGGACAGAGTGCAGGAAGAGCAGTGTGAAAGGAAAAGGCTCCGTGCAATACAGCGTTCAATACTGATCATCATTTCTGTCATTCCTCTTCTCACACAGTCTTTTATAATAGGCACCCGGGCTCATCTGCCGCCTTAAAGCGCCCCCTTGTGGTCGCCTCTTTCCTACTAACTGTTTCACATTGTGGACTCGTGGTCTGTCTGCACAGGTACTGGACTGGATAGAAAACCATGGCGAGGCCTTCCTCAGCAAACACACAGGTGTGGGAAAGTCCCTGCACCGAGCCCGAGCTCTGCAGAAACGGCACGAAGACTTTGAGGAAGTGGCGCAGGTAGCTCAGTTCTGTTTCTGTTACTCTCACTTTAAGCCAATACGTCACCATCATGTTAAAATAGAGATAGTCAGCCACCACTAGTATGGTGCATTGTTTTAAATTACAGCTGCAAGAAAGCAACTGTGGAATCTGCAAAGATGGTTTTTCCCATTTTGTTTATTAGTGTGTGTAGTGCTTGAAGGGAGAAGCGTTACATTTTTCACTCTTATACATGAGAAGTGAAATGACATGAGACTTTGTACCCCCTAAACATTCCTAGAATACCAACCAGCTCACCCCATTTTAGTTGTAATTTTAGTTTCACATTATGGTCTGAATGATGTACTAGTTGTAATTCCTAACATGTTTTGGGGATGAATTTAGAGTAAAACAGTGATGGAGTTTATGTACTCAAGTACTGATGTACAAATTAAAATATGTGCACCTCAGTTCCACTCCAACTCAGAGGGATGTGCTTTTCTCCAGTAAGTTTATTTGACAGCTTTAGTTGCTAGTTAGTTTACAGATTAAGATTTTACATCCAAAATGACAATTTTAGTAAATATAATGTACTGGAAAGATTCAACTACCCAACAGAATAGTAAATAATCAAAATGAGCTCAACCTCAACCAACTACAATAGTAAAATGTTATGTGCACATCAATACATCAGTAATAATAATTCATTAGTATAATGTATAATACAAAACACTCACAGGGGCCGTTTTCTGACTGAGTAGTTTTACTTCAGTAAAGGATCTTAGTCCACCACTGTTGTAACCTTGTCCAGAATCTCAGCTCTGATTAGCCGTAACCAGAAAACATTAAAATCAACCTCCCTACATCCTATTTTAATGTGATCGCTTGTTTCTGTAGCATCTTTCTCTTCCTCTTTATATCATTTTCACCCCCACTCTGTCTCCATTTCCTCTCACCAGCTCTACAATCACGGACTCTTATCAGTGAACTCGTCTCCTGCATGTCCTGTTTGTCATTTTCTCCCTGCCTCTGCTCTTTCTCTCTCTGCCCATGCTCAAAATTGTGTCTTATATGTCATTATATCGTCTTCACGCGTTAATCCACCCCTCTGCCTCTCCATCTTCCTTGGTGTAGAATACATACACCAATGCAGACAAGCTGCTGGAGGCGGCCGAGCAGCTGGCCCAGACGGGAGAGTGCGACCCAGAGGAGATCTACCAGGCCGCCCACCAGCTCGAAGACAGAATCCAAGACTTTGTTCGCCGCGTGGAGCAGCGCAAAGTCCTGCTGGACATGTCTGTCGCCTTCCACACGCACGTCAAAGAGGTAGGCAGGGAGGATGACATCATGCTGAAGTGGATGGTGGGCTGTGTGCTCGTGTGGATGAGAGCTTTCGCAGTGCTCTCTGAGGCTCTAGAGGGAACTAATTACCAGATAAAATGGATTATGTGTTTAGACATATGGACATTTTTTAAACAGGACATTTCTCCAGTGTTTGTGTGTATTTTTTGAGCACAGTGACAGTTTGGAGAGGTGCTGACCTGAGGTTTCAGTCCCTTAAACAATGTGTTGTGAAATTGTGAAAAATCACACATCCACCTCAACATTTGATGACAATTACCAGAAAAGCTCCAAATATAATAGCATTCTGTGCTGTAAGAACTATAAATCATATGTACTAACAAATGTGCTCCTGTAGCTGTGGACATGGCTGGAGGAACTCCAGAAGGAGCTGCTGGACGACGTTTACGCCGAGTCGGTGGAGGCCGTCCAGGATCTGATCAAACGCTTCGGCCAGCAGCAGCAGACCACGCTGCAGGTCACAGTCAACGTCATAAAAGAGGGAGAGGATCTCATCCAGCAGCTCAGGTACAGATTAACATGTCAGGGTAAATTTGAGTTGTGAGAAAACCAAAAAAAAAAGACAGCTGAGAAGATGAGAGGAGGTGTTAGAGAGGTGGATGCAGTTGACCCTCATTCTCCAACTCTATTTTTATCCAGAGGATGTTCCAGTCCCTCTTCTTCCTCCATCTTCCTCCACCCCCTTTGTTCTCTCTTTCTCGTTTCTCATCATCCCTCTCTCCCTGGCGTATTGGCTTCACAGTGAATTGTTACATAAGAGCTGCCACACAATTAGACACATTTATAAAAGCAGTCTCCTCCAACTGCAACACACCTTTTGCTTGCGCGCGCGTGACACTGTATGCGTGGGAGTGCATCTGTCACGCCGATAAATCAAATCGAAGCCAATCAGAATCCGTCTGACCTCCGCCGTCTTTGCTTACTCATATTTTGCCTCTCGTTAACTCGCTGGTGTCTGCGTGTTTGTGCATCTGTCAGACTGATGAATCAGAATCTGTGTGACCGGTTTCACTTTCCCACTCACTTTTAACCCTTAAGCCTCCGTGGTCCACATTATGTGCACCAGTGTTAAACCATTTTTGGCCTTTAATTCAAATGTAAGTATCAGACGTTCTGTGTTATCCGCCCCAAATGTGATAGATGCAACGTATTCTGCTTTATTTTACAGTGCTGCTAATCAGTGTAACTCAGTAAATGCCCCGCCACCTTTGGTGACACTTTTGGATCAGTCAGGCTCTCAGGGAGTTGACAGATCACAGATATAGACAGGAGCCTGACCATGCAAGGCTTTAAACACAAGCAACCAGTGAAGAACAGCAAGGATTGGCGTAATAAAACAAAAGACACCATCTAATATCCGGCGCATTACAAAATAGTTTGTTGAAAAATTAAATCCTTATTTTGAGTCTACTCTGTGTCAAGATACATTATTTTATCTTGACAAAGTATATTTTGTTTGAAAAGATGTCCATATTTTTTGGGACTGCACCAAATTGTTTTTTTTCTTTTTTTCCTTTTGGACAGTCATTATCAGTAAGAATAAACGTTATAAATCACGTTGTGGTTCCTGTAGCCCATAAATGATCACCACCAACAGTGAATGTAAATTGCATTGAGAATATTACAACTAATAAAGTAGCACACAAACTAGGTGGGTTTAATGTATGTTTATGCCTAATCTTAAAGTGTGGTAAGAGTATGACTTGTTTTGGGGTGAGTTCTAAATGTACTTTCCTTTGGTTTTACCTTGGTGTTGTTTCCCTGTTGAACCTGTGTTCCTCTTTTTTTAAATCCCTGCACAGAAGCAGAAAGTTGCTCAGTGTGTGGGACTGGAGTCAGGGGCTTATATCTGTTTTCTTGGTAAAAGATAAAAAAGGAACACAACAAAATATTACACAAGAAACCAGGATTTTGAAATTCAGCCTTGAAATTGAGGTCTTTAAAGGAGACCCTGTGTTTGCTTTCTTCAGGCACAACTTTCCACAATTTAAATTAATTGAACATTGGCTCCCCTTTTGAGATCTACTGCTGCTGTATTACAGCTGAATAAGCCACTGCAGGCTGTGCTATGCTGCAGTTTTTAGAGCAGCTAAGTTTGCTTGGCGTCATGCCCAACTGTGTCTTTATAGCTGGGTTTTCTTGTGCACAGTGCTGCCTCTCGCTGATTATTGCTTAATTGTGTGTTTCCGTTCCAGGGATTCGGCCATCTCCAGCAACAAGACGCCCCACAACAGCTCCATCAACCACATCGAGAGCGTCCTGCAGCAGCTGGACGAGGCCCAGGCCCAGATGGAGGAGCTCTTCCAGGAGAGGAAGATCAAACTGGAGCTCTTCCTGCAGCTCCGCATCTTTGAGAGGGACGCCATCGATGTGAGTCTGCCAGGGAGATTTGGGGTGGGGGTATAGTTTTCACTCAATCTCACTCTTCCCAACTTAATGACTGTTTAGTCATACTACTGTATACATTATTCTGAAAAAGCAGATCCAACGGCCTTTCTCAAGGTGTATGTGGAATCTTGTTGTCCTTCCTCAGATCATCTCTGACCTGGAGTCGTGGAACGAGGAGCTGACGGGTCAGATGAATGATTTTGACACGGAGGACCTGACGCTCGCCGAGCAGAGACTGCAGCACCACGCCGACAAGGCCCTGACCATGAACAACCTCACCTTCGATGTCATCCATCAGGGACAAGAGTTGCTGCAGTACGTCAACGAAGTCCAGGCCTCTGGTGAGCTCACAAAATTCTTTTCAGGCATTAGAGGGTCTTAAAAAGTCTTCAGTTTTCTGAAATCTGCATCTGTTCTGTGCCTGCTCTCCTGTGATCCTGCTATTATAAGCTCTTATTTCTCAAATGTTCTGAAGTAGAAGTGAGGAGATGTTTGACTGTCACCTGGTTACCACATCAGACATCAGTCATCATTCAGCTGAGGGTTAAAGCAGGATACAGCTCATGTTCACTGTTGCAGCACAGATTTCTGTGTTGGCTACATCAGTTTCATACTGATGCTGTGTAGGTGTTGCGGGTCAGATTCGGTCAGTGTTTGTGATGAGAGGCACCCACTCACCAACCATAATAACTCACCTGTGATCTCACATGCTAATAGGTGCTCTCTAAAACTGCACAAAGAACGGTTACATCATGTCACGTGTATTGAACAATACTGATAATATTCATAGAGAAGTTGCTAGAATTGAGAAAAATATGTGACTAATTACTAAGACTGTCAGGGATAAAAGTATTTCATGTTTGCAAACCTTGGAAGGCAGGCAGAACTGAGACACAACTGCAGCTAGCATACATAGAGGTCCACTGTATCCATCCAAAGCTAATGTCAGCGTCTGTGTCACCTCCAGGCGTGGAGCTGCTGTGTGACCGGGACGTTGACATGGCCACGCGGGTCCAGGACCTGCTGGAGTTTCTCCACGAGAAGCAGCAAGAACTGGACTTGGCAGCCGAGCAGCACCGCAGACACCTGGAGCAGTGCGTCCAGCTGAGACACCTGCAGGCTGAAGTCAAGCAGGTAGGACACGAACCTGCAACAAGGCGCCATCTGCAGGACAAACTTTTGTAACTACAGAACACCAGGATGTCTGCAAGTGAAAAAGTGTTGGATTGGTGACAGCTGATCACCTTTCCTCTGTGGTTGTCAGGTTCTAGGTTGGATTCGTAACGGCGAGTCAATGCTGAACGCTGGTCTAATAACAGCCAGCTCCCTGCAGGAAGCTGAACAACTGCAGAGAGAACACGAACAGTTTCAACACGCCATTGAGGTGAGACGGCGTTCAGTTATGGTTTCTGTCCAAAGTTTGAAGCTAGATCTTACTATGTTAATTGTTCTTTATTTTTGTCTCCATCTCATCCCTCTCTGCAGAAAACCCACCAGAGCGCCCTGCAGGTTCAGCAGAAGGCAGAGGCTCTGCTCCAGGCAAACCACTATGACATGGACCTGATCAGAGACTGTGCAGAGAGCGTGGCCTCCCACTGGCAGCAGCTCATGCTGAAAATGGAGGACCGACTCAAGCTGGTCAATGCCTCAGTGGCCTTCTACAAGACCTCTGAACAGGTAGGAAACCCCGCAGATGGTTCTGACTATTTTGTCAATTAAAGAATTACGCACACACAAGAAAAAAGCACAATTAAGTGTTCATTTCCCGATGACAGAGTAAGTGCATTCGTCCCCACAGGTCTGCAGTGTGCTGGAGAGCCTGGAGCAGGAGTATAAGAGAGAGGAGGACTGGTGTGGAGGAGCCGACAAACTGGGACCCAACTGTGAAACGGACCATGTCACCCCCATGATCAGTAAACACCTGGAGCAGAAGGAGGCCTTCCTCAAGGTAACATACAGCAAAATCAGAGCAAACCCCATGTGAAGTATCAACGCACATCTCTGATATTAGTGAACGTGTGTGTGTGTGTGTGTGTGTTCAGGCGTGCACTCTGGCCAGAAGAAACGCTGACGTCTTCCTCAAGTACATGCACAGGAACAGCGTCAATATGCCCGGGATGCTGAGCCATGTCAAAGCACCAGAACAGCAGGTTAAAAGTGAGTATCAGAAAACACATTGAATGAGGCTGGAACACCTGAACACTGCCTGCTGTGATTGAAACTGTATGAAAGTAGTTGGCAAGTGAACAGAGAGGTTAGTTAAAACTCATAGATAAGTGGTTGGGGGGGGAAAGGTTTAAGTTATGAGTAACCAGCAGAAGTAGTGTGCTAAAAGTAATGGGTAAATGTTTGTAATGTAATGTAATACTAAACACTGACAGCTCAAATATAGGAAAACATTGCACATGCTGAATGTCTGTTTCTGTTGTTTTAAGATATCCTCAATGAGCTGCTACAGAGAGAGAATCGTGTTCTCCACTTCTGGACCATGAGGAAACGACGGCTGGACCAGTGTCAGCAGTATGTGGTGTTTGAACGCAGTGCCAAACAGGTACATCTCACACACACACACACACACACACACACACACATCAGACTTTACTGACAAAATGGGGATAACACTTGTGTAATCAAAGTAACATAGCATCACACTCGCACGCGCACACTGCACACACGCTGTCATGTGATCTGAGGATGTGTGTATCATCTGTGTTTGTGTGTCTTCAGGCTTTGGAGTGGATTCATGACACTGGGGAGTTTTACCTGTCCACACACACCTCTACCGGCTCGAGTATCCACCACACGCAGGAACTGCTAAAGGAGCATGAGGACTTCCACATCACAGCCAAGGTTGACCCCACACACACACATCTGCACAAACGCACACTCCCACAAATAAATGCCACTGTGTGAATGCATGTGTGTGTGTGTGCATATAACCCCGCTTTTTCTCTCTCTCCCTCAGCAAACTAAGGAGCGTGTTAAGCTGCTGATCCAGCTGGCTGACGGCTTCTGCGAGAAAGGCCACAGTCACGCTGGGGAGATCAAAAAATGGGTGACGGCTGTGGACAAACGCTACCGAGACTTCTCCCTGCGCATGGACAAGTACCGCTGCAGCCTGGAGAAAGCCCTGGGCATCTCGTCTGACTCAAACAAGGCAGTAAGTGGTCGCACGTTTTTGTAGATGAACGGTGAGTCAGCTAATTAACATTTTGTCTGTCTCTTTAAATCACTTACATCTTTGACTTTGTCTCTGCCTGCATCAGAGCAAGGATCTTCAGCTGGACATCATCCCAGCCACGGCCCCAGGGTCAGAGGTTAAGCTGCGGGACGCTGCTCATGAGCTCAACGAGGAGAAACGCAAGTCGGCGCGCAGAAAGGAGTATGGCACCCCTTCTTGCTTTTGTCGTACTTTCAGATTTAAGAAAAACAGTAGAATTGTTCAGAACAGGTTTAGAGATGAACAGCAGCTGTTTCAGAACAGACGAGCTGGTATCAAATCGCCAGTTTAAAATAATTTAGCTGGCTGAAAAGTGCACGAGGTTCTACCTAAGCAAGCTGTTGGACTCTGGTACGTGCTCTGCCTACAAACTGTGTAAATAGTAGCAAGTCAGCATCCGCTCAGTGCCCAAATTGTGTAGCAGAGCAGCGTAATGGTCGCTAAGATGGTCTGTTAAAAGAAAGTCACAGGCAATTATTGCATCCGCCAGTGTCCCTGTCAACACTATGAACCCTTAATTCATCAATAGCTGTAAGTGATTCTAACTGAGAGTGAGCTCAATGTGAATGATGTGATTTCCACTGTTATTTGCTGTGCCAGCACAAGAACTGCAGACACAACAGTCAAGCTCCAAATGAATGTACATGTAGCACATGGGAAAAGCAGACTGCGTCATTTTATCTGAGCAGCACAAATCAGGAGCTTGATTTCAGTCATTCACGGCTGGTTTATGACCATGTTTTATGGCCCGTAACTCTTTTCATTATTCATTAGTGTAAATGGGTGGAGCAGACCGGCTGAAAGTGATTTATCATTGTGTGGATGAGGACAGTGTGACAATTGCTAACTTTGTGCTTGTGTGTCTTTGTGTGCGTCTAGGTTCATCATGGCCGAGCTGATTCAGACAGAAAAAGCCTACGTGCGAGACCTGCGGGAGTGCATGGATGTAAGTCCAGCTTCACAACCCACAGCTGTCAGCCTGTTTCAGATTAGAGCTGTGCAACACAGAACACCGTTGAAGAGTTGGTTTGGTTTTTGTTTTTGTGTTTAATCTTGTCTTCCTCTCTCCATGCAGACCTACCTGTGGGAGATGACCAGTGGAGTTGAGGAGATTCCTCCAGGAATCATCAACAAGGAGCACATCATCTTTGGCAACATGCAGGACCTCTATGAATTTCACCACAAGTAAGAAACGCCTTTGAGGACATTAGTCACTCTTAAAACTTCATTTTGAACTATTCACATCCGGAGTGAAGTAAAATCTTGTACACATACATTTTTGATGTTTGTTCATTTTGGAAGATCTTTTGACTCTCTTGCTTTCTCACATTTCAATCTCTCATTCCCCGTTTTGTCAGCATCTTTCTCAAAGAGTTGGAGAAATATGAGCAGCTACCAGAGGATGTTGGGCATTGCTTTGTCACATGGGTATGTATCATTTGTTCACCAGTATATACTGTGTGTGTGTGCTCCAGCCTGCCTTTCAATTGATATGGAAGATACTTTTAAATCCTTCCTTTCTGGCATTAAGCAAAAATATTTTACAAATGAAGCCTTTTCAAGTTATAATCACTGTAACATCTTTCTCTCTTTTTCTAGGCGGATAAGTTCCAGATGTATGTGAACTACTGCAAGAACAAACCAGACTCCACCCAGCTCATCCTAGAGCATGCTGGGAACTACTTTGACGTGAGTATCATCCATGGCCGTTCAAATGAAACCTGGCGTTCCCGGTCAGTGACGTCCGATCACATGACTGTTCTTTCCTCTGCAGGAAATTCAACAGAGGCACCGACTGGCCAACTCCATCTCTTCCTATCTGATCAAGCCCGTGCAGAGGATCACCAAGTATCAGCTCCTGCTGAAGGTAACCCTGCCGTACCAAATCCCACCGCTGCGTTGGCTGTCCTCAGAGTTTCTTGTGCTCATGGTTTCTGCGTGGTTGTGTTTGTTTAGGAGCTGCTGACTTGCTGTGAAGAAGGTAAAGGAGAGATCAAGGACGGCCTGGAGGTGATGCTCAGTGTGCCTAAGAAAGCCAACGATGCCATGCACCTCTCCATGCTGGAAGGTGATCAGCACACACCACTCGTTCTTTATGTTGCTATTAGCTCTACTTGCAGCAAGCTAACCTTCTGTCAAATTACCAGTCTTCACAAAATGAGTTGTTAAAAGAGTCTTCATTCTCCTTCCCCAGGTTTTGATGAAAACATTGAATCGCAGGGAGAGCTCATTCTCCAGGAGTCGTTCCAGGTCTGGGATCCAAAGACTCTGATCCGTAAGGGTCGAGAGCGCCACCTCTTCCTCTTTGAAATGTCTCTCGTCTTCAGCAAGGAGGTCAAGGACTCAAACGGCAGGAGCAAATACATCTACAAGAGCAAACTGTTTGTAAGTAGCTGGTGGTGAAACGTATGTAATGTGGAAGCTGTTTAGATAAGAGGTTTTTCTTTGAACTATATTAAGAACAATGTACTCAAAGAGCCTGTCAGGTTTTTTAAGTGTTTCTAGAAGTTTGACTGGTAGTTGGCATAATTAACATTTAAAATTTTTCTCAGTGTCGCACATTTTCTGCTGCAGTACTCAACCGTCTCAAGAAATCGCACTTTATTCGGAGCGAGTGTATTTCAAAAAGCTGCTGTACTGTCGAGTTGAACTCTTTAGAAGACCCCCTGACTCGCCTGTGGCCTTTCTGATGCCTCATATTATTCCTCCCTCGTCCCAGACATCAGAGTTGGGGGTGACGGAGCACGTTGAAGGAGACCCCTGTAAGTTTGCTCTATGGGTTGGACGCACTCCGACTTCTGACAACAAGATTGTGCTCAAGGTAAAACATACTTCCTCTCTCCTGTTTCCTGTTTCTAAGATCTGCTTTGGGGTTCGACCGATATGGGTTTTCAAAGTTCAGCGATTGCTGGGAAAATTCAAAAAACTTGAGCTCACAGGTTCAGTTGATAAATGTGTAATCAAAGAAACTTCCATATCAGTGTGTTGGATGTCACTGACACATCAATATCTGATTGGGGGGGGCAATGCTGGCAAATTTGACAAACAATCTTCTTCGGTCTAGCCCAGTTTTCTCTCTCTCCTTCCTATTCAACCCTCTCCTACCTTTCTTCTGAAATTGTCATCTCTCTGACGTCTTGTGTGATTGCATGAGCTTTCTGTCACAGACTCCTCTTCTGTCTCCTTGTTTTCTTTCTTTCTTCCTCTCTGTCTTCCGTCCGTCTCTGCCAGCCTCTGTCCTCTGACTCCAAAGATTCTGCTTTGTTCCATCTGTTAACAAACACAGGCACATCTGTACATCTGGGGCTGTTTTCTGTGGATGTTTGTATCTCTAATTTTCTCTGTGGGCTCACATGCTTCCACCAACGCTGCTGACACTGATTCAACCCCTTAACGCCCACAATCTCCCATCCTAGCTCTGGCTCTGTGCCACTTTATCAAAGTGACGAGTAGCCATCTCTCTCTACCAGAAAAACAAGCTTTCTAATGAGTTGAAGTAAGATCGGTTTATTCAGTTCTCTGGGTAAACATTTCAAGCCCCCATTTCCCAGCATCTTCTGTGTGTTTTCCCGTTGAACACTGTCACAGATGGATTAAAAGTTGTGTCAGCCGTTGGAACAGCATGAAGCCAAAATCGTAACACGTTTAACTCTGAGCGTTACAAAGCTACAGTACATGTTGACTACCAAACTAACCGCTGAGAAGCAGTCATGTGGTATGTGCTTTGTAAATGAAGTGTGTCTCATTACTAACCACACATGTTCTCTCACACACACACACACACACACACACACACACACGCACACACATGCACCATCCATTACAATCTGCCACACATTTAATTGGCCTACAGTCTACACTGTCAAGGCAAACTTATCAGTGTTGTACGTTTCTATCATGCCAAACCATTTTGTCAGCATAAAAAATGTCATGTACACCTTCTAAAATCAAACAAGTGAAATTCTCTATTTTATATTTCAAATTTCAAAGCTAAGTCAGGGATCCAAACATGGAGCGATGGTGAGTACAAACTATCCCACAACACAGCCCTCAGCCACTTCTCACAAGTCTGAAACACAAACTCTTAGCACTTCTTATCCTTATTCTTCTTCTTGAACAATAGCCGAGGAACTGGCTGATGGCAGAACGTTAACACTCAGCCATAGCCCACAAAAATTGTAGCATAAAATATTCCAGGGCAGTGGTTCCCAACTTGCCATATATGTACTTCTGTGTAGTTGATAACTGTGTCGTCACTCGGCTAATTGGAAAAAATGTGAAATATCTACATAACAAGATTATTGTAATACCTCAACATTATGTGTTTTGAGTTTGGAGACTGTGAAAACTAGTTAGCAATCAAGCAGAACAGTTGAAACTGTTGAAATAGTTAGCTTAAGAATAATGGATGAAAAGTTAAAATAGCTCAAAGTGATGGATGAAGGCTTCAGATGTCCAGCTTCTGCCACAAGTGGTAGCCATTCAAATGCAAACTGACAGTTCAATTGAATAAAACATTATTGTCACAATTCCCACTTTAATATAACTAATATTAAATGACACATTTGGAAAATGTCGCTTGGTGAAACAGTACTGTACTCTGTCAGGACTGTGTGGGACTGGCTGGTAAAAAAGGGTTGGGAACCAGTGCTCTAGGGGTCCACTGCTGGAGAGGCTCACACAAAGTGAGATGTTTCCCTTCCATTTGATAAGAGATGACAAGAGGTCCATTCAGACTTGTGTGAAACACACAGAGTGAAACAAGAATTCCAAAGGAAGTTAATTTCCTGACAACTCTAACTGTTGACTTCTTGAACCCGTTCTATTATTGACCACTAACAGGCATCAAGCATTGAGAACAAGCAGGACTGGATCAAGCACATCAGAGAGGTGATTCAGGAGCGCACCATTCACCTGAGAGGAGCGCTCAAGGAGCCCATTCATATCCCCAAAGCCACTACAGCCAAGCACCACAAGGGCCGAAGGTAAACATGTGACACCTCCATCTCGAGATGTTATTCAGAAACGGAGAGTAATGCAAATGAGAAAGAGATTTCATTTATCGAATCAGTCACAGAGACTTTTTAATTCATCCACGCTCACGCCTCTTATTGACCACGTGTGTCTGTCAGGGATGGAGAAGACCTGGACAGTCAGGGTGAAGGCAGCAGCCAACCAGACACCATCTCTCTGGCATCCCGCACTTCACAGAACACACTGGACAGCGACAAGGTGAGCCGACACACACAACGCACACCAATGACTAGAAACGACGTCTTAACTCAAGAATGCTGTAAGCTCGGCTCGTTTCCCACAGCCAGGTCACCGTGATTATTGTTCCTCCCTCAGCTCTCCGGCGGCTGCGAGCTGACTGTGGTCATACACGACTTTATGGCCAGCAACAGCAACGAGCTGACAGTGCGGCGCGGTCAGACGGTGGAGGTTCTGGAGCGCTGCCACGACAGGCCGGACTGGTGCCTGGTCAGGACCACGGACCGCTCCCCTGCCCTGGAGGGCCTGGTGCCCTGCTCCATGCTCTGCATCGCCCACTCCAGGTCGTCCATGGAGATGGAGGGCATCTTCAACCACAAAGGTACAGCGTGTGGTGTGGACAGTCGGTTTAGTGCGTCTGTGAGGCGGAATTTTATTCATCTAGATACTTTGATCAAGTCTGTATTATAAAGCAAATGCTAAACCACTACATCACACTGTATGTCACAGACACTCTGTCAGTGTGCAGCAATGACTCCATCATGCCAGGGTCGTCCGCTACGCTCCAGCCTGGTCACCACGGTCATCACATCAGCTCCCACACCTCGCCAGGGCCTAAACGACCAGGTATGGTCACCGGTGCCGTACTACCTGTCTGTGTCTGCTCTCTGAAATCCCAGAAAAAAATTCCCAAACAACCAAAAATAGCGAATAACATCAGTTTTTGTTTTTGTACAAAATGTACAAATACCACTTGAAACAGATTGTTGAATGCTATGTGGACGAAACCTTTCAAATTAAAGCTTTACAGAGGTTTTCTATCTTATTTGCGATTCAGATAAACCTCCATACAGCAGCAAACTTGAGCTTTGTATGTTTGGCTTGTTTCCAAGGTAACACGCTGCGGAAGTGGCTCACCAGCCCAGTGCGTCGACTAAGCAGCGGCAAGGCAGACGGCCATGTGAAGAAGCTGGCCCACAAGCACAAGAAGAACCGCGAGGTGAGGAAGAGCGGGGAGATGACGATGGGTTCCCAGAAAGACTCTGACGACAGCGCCGCCACACCTCAGGACGAGACAGTGGAGGAGGTGGGTGGATGGGTATGCAAAACTTCACACTCCCAACGTCCACCTCGTTCCATTTAGCAGCTCTGCGAAGTACTGCGATGTAATCCCCACTTTGCCATCCACCGTGTGTTGCAGAGGGTTCGTAACGAGGGCTTGTCCAGCGGCACGTTGTCCAAGTCCAGTTCTTCGGGCATGCAGAGCTGTGGAGAGGAGGAGGGCGAGGAGGGCGCCGACTCGGTACCTCTGCCTCCGCCCATGGCCATCCAGCAGCACAGCCTGCTGCAGCCAGACTCACAGGATGACAAGGTGAGGAGAGGGAGGACGTTACAGCGGGGACAGAAGACAGGGGTCAGGGAGAAGGGATGGAGGCAGACAGATGGAGAGCAGGAGAAGCAGAGGAGGCAGAGGGGACACTGGGAGCAAGAGACATTGTAATTTGGGCCTGGGACACAAACGGCATTCACCTTTTGACTTTCAACATTTTCTGGTGCCACAAAGTTGGTTCACAGTATTCTTTAAATGTCACGTCTAGAAATATACATCGATAATATATCTCTCCTTTGGAATTAGGGCTGGGAGACTATGAGAATATGAGTCTAGATGGATTTTTGTGCATCTGAATATGGCAACTTAGCTTGTGGCCCTAAAAGCTGGCCAACAGTTGAGTTATACAGTTTTCTGTACATATTTTTTAGTTAATTTATTTAGTATATTTTCATAGTTCTTAATCAAAGTGAGATTAACGTTAACCTGTTTGGCCATCACGCAGTACTCTCGCATAACAAATTGAGTTTGTTTCTCTGAGTGTTCTTGTACGTAATAAGGTTTTAAAAGCTTCAACTATTATCTCCATTATTTTGTTGTGTGCTGTAAGTGTAGCTAGTCTTTGTTTCGGAGATTAAAAAGCCAACAATGATACCACAATCACATTTTTTTCTCTGTCTGGTTTCAAGTCAGTAATGAAATTGGACGGGGCGACGGCTTTAACGGCTTTTATATCTAATGAGTCAAAATTCTTCCCAAATCATTGACAAACTAAATCACATTTGTCCAGGAGCGAACTACTGTAGGGGCCCATTTCCTTCAGAACATACCTGATGTACATTTTTTGAGACTTAAGAACAGGGTGACAACTTCAGCTGAGCTAAGCTTCATCTAAGCTCATCTTAAAGACAAATAAATGCTTCCTATACGGGTTCTTTTTCTCTTCATTGCTGTTATGATTTTTAGTTTGAGGTGACATTTTCGCTCATTTCCCACTTTTCCCAGAAAAAGAGCATTTCCTGACACAGTTTTAAGTGACTCCTTAGTTTCTGTTATGCATAACATTTTCTCTTGGCATGTTGCATCATATTCTCCCCTCTCTTCTAAAGCAGAAAGCAATGAAAGGTTTCAGGCACTCCTCGGCTAAAGCGGAGACTCCTCTGACACTAATTTCTGTTTCTCTTTTGTTTTGTTTCCTGGTTGTATCGTTTGCTGTTTGCCATGCTGTAGCATTACCTTGATTTATGTCCTGTCTTTGCTTTGTCTCAGTTTCCATACCTCTCCATCTGAAATGCCCCGCTCTTCCCCCCTCTGTCTTTTACCTCAGTCAACTCTTCAGATCTCGTTTTTTTCCCCCACTCTTCAGCTTTAAAAGCTAAAACCTCTTTCTTTGGTTCCTACAACAGTTTATGGATTAAAAGGAAATGAAGCTAGCATCTTTTTGAACTTTATTCTTTTTGAAATGCACCTTCCTCTGTCCCCTCAAAGTCACTCTTCCTAACATTTGTATTTTTCTGAACTCCTAAACATTCCTGAATTTCTTCAGTGCAGAAGTTTTTCTTTCCTTTCCTTCCTTCTTTAGTTTCACTCAGTTTGACTTTCTGCCCTGTTTCTACAACACACCACTGTAATGCAGAGTCACCTGGCAGATCACCAACGGCATCATGGGAAAATGTAGATAAAGAGAGGATGCATGTCGCTCGAAATTTTCAATGGAGGGCAATGTGGAGGTTTTAATTCTGTCCGTGTTAGTGCAGATCAAAAGCTACAATGCCTATTTTGCATCAGTTCTGTAATGCCTCGAGCCTGTTGGAATAACACAGGGCTGCAGTTTTTTCTGCATGTTTAAACCAACAAACAAGTCAATATAAATACAAAGAGGAAAGTTGGTAGAAGTCCCTGTCTGCTGAGCAGGCAACTCTCCTGCACAAAATCTAAATATGAGCCCACACTGAGGTGAAAATTCAAAAGCCCCCTGTTCCCATCATCCTCCAACCCCCTCCCTCACCCGCTCGTCCTCATCTCCCTTTTACCCTCTGTGCGTTAACCTCATTACCCATGCGAGTAATTGGCATCTCTAAACGCTGGCGAGGCCAGAAGGGCACACAGCCTCACCCAGAAAACCTAATTGGGGAAAGTCTTGAAGCACAGCACAGCAAGGGTGAGAGTCTCCTCAACTATATATACATACATACATGAACCTTCTTTCATTCTCGCTCTGTTAGCATCCTTTCTTTATTTCAAAGGCTGTTCATCATCACCCGAGAAAGCAACGGAAACATCCTCCATTCAGACACCGCCCCTCCCCAACCTTCTCCCCATCACCACTTTCTGACATTTCTTTTTTTTCCCCATATCTTCATTTTGGTCACCTTACTTTCAGCCGCACGGTTTTTTACCTTTTCATGGACAGTGTTTTAAAATTTCATATACTTTTCCTTTTCACCTGGTTAGAACCCCCCAGCACTGGGGTTTCCCTTGTGGAAGCATCTTTTTGGATCTCTCTTAAGATTACAGCATTGAACATTTAACAAACATTTGTTCATCATTGCTCACTCAAAAATTAAAACAACACATTCACTTACAGTAACATTAATACAGGACTTAGATGAACAAAAGCTAATCTTTAAATGTCTCTTCACCAGGCTTACTTCAGCATGACCTTTAACCAACTTCTTTAGCTATCATTAATGACTGTTTCAACATGTAGGTTCAACTCTTATCTGTTCTCACATGAAACAGATAATAAGAGTATTTATTGTCTGTATTAGAGATGAGGAAATTGCTTTAAATAGCAATATTTCTTTGAATGAATTCTTTAAATGAGCTCTTTAAATTATGTAAAGCTTGTATCAATTAAACTATAGTCTGGAGGAAGAGTTTTATTGTTATCAGTCAAAAAGCAGACTTAGATTAGCGAAAATAATTGTTAGATTGTATGTATTCTCTGGTTCTAATGCTCTCTTCTTTTTTTCCTTGATCCTCTCACATTTGTATTTCTGTGCAGACCTCTTCTCGTCTGTCAGTCCGTCCATCCAGTTCAGAGACACCCAGTGCCGCTGAGTTGGTGAGCGCCATTGAAGAGCTGGTGAAAAGCAAGATGGTAGGAAAGCTAATGCATTAATTTGTGTTCATGCTGCTCTTCCCCTTAAACAGACACACTGTTGACCTTTTGTTGTGTGTTTCACACACTTTAGTTTACCTTGTGTTTGCCCCTCGTGCAGGCTTTGGAGGACAGACCCAGCTCGCTGTCAGTAGAACAGGGAGACAGCAGCTCACCCTCCTTCAACCCATCTGACAACTCCCTCCTCTCCTCCTCCTCCCCCGTCGAAGAGATGGACGAACGGAGGGCCAGCGTCCTGAAGAAAAGACAGTATGTCCGCTTCTTTCATCTATGTCACAAACATACAGTCAGACGTTTGACTCAGTAAAAGTCACAAACCACCTGGTTCCTCTTTGCTGTAGTTATGTTCTGCTGGAGTTGGTGGAGACGGAGAGAGATTATGTCAGAGATCTGGGCCTGGTGGTGGAGGTGAGTTGATGATGCACTGTTCTTTCTGATAGGTCTGAAAATATGAACATTAGCTCTTGCATAGGTTCTACTGTGGAAGTCGAGCAGAGTGCTTTCCTAATTGTAATACAGCATCTTATTCCAACAGGCATTTTAAGAGGTCACTGAAAGAATTTGAATTAATTTGGGTCTTGGTGTAAACTTGTGTTAATGTGTTTGTGTGCCTCCCTCATAAGGGTTACATGAGCCAAATGAAAGAGGAGGGAGTCCCCGATGATATGAAGGGAAAAGACAAAATTGTGTTTGGCAACATCCACCAGATCTACGACTGGCACAAAGAGTAAGTGACACACACATGTGGAGAAGTGGGAGCTTCTGTTCAGGTTCACCAGCGCAGTGGCTTACTTCCCTTCTCTCCTCTCTCTGCCCTGTTTAGCTTCTTTCTTGGAGAGTTGGAGAAATGTTTGGAGGACCCTGACAGACTGGGACCACTCTTTCTTAAACAGGTTTGTCCACAGTGGATTTCTAACTTCTGCTTTATTTGTACATGCTCTTCTGTGTCTGATCGCGTCGTGACTATGTGTGCTGCTTTCTGTGTCCAGGAACGGAGACTAACCATGTATGTAGTGTACTGTCAAAACAAGCCAAAGTCAGAGCACATCGTCTCAGAGTACATTGACACCTACTTTGAGGTATGACCACATTATTTTTAGGATTTTACTCTCTGAGACGCATCACATCCTGCAAACTTCCATCTAGCTATCACCCGCTCAAGTAACCTCTGACTTTGTAGGACCTGAAGCAGCGGCTGGGACACAGGCTGCAGATCACAGACCTACTCATCAAGCCAGTCCAGAGGATCATGAAGTACCAGCTGCTGCTCAAGGTCAGCTTTGTATAATACAGCAGAGGATGCCAGAGCCATAGCTGGTGCCTTTATCTAGTCTTACCATCATAATATCTGCATTATTCCACAGTGTGCCACTGTCATCTGTCTGTAAATGGACATTTCTGATACATGGTATATAGATATAGTATATATTAAACTACAGTCGTATTAAAAAGTGTAACTCGTTGAGTTCATATTTTCTCAAACAGTTTATTTTCTCTGTTTTAGGATTTCCTCAAACACTCTAAAAAGGCTGGGCTGGAGTCTATGGAGTTGGAGGTAAGATAATGAGACGGCTCTTAAAATGAAGACAAGTATGTTCGGCAGTCCCATCAATGTTTTGGTCGTTTGTGGCTCTTACAGAAAGCAGTGGAGGTCATGTGCATCGTGCCAAAAAGGTGCAACGACATGATGAATGTCGGCAGGCTTCAGGGATTTGATGTAAGAAACCACTCGACTGATGAAAGCACATTGTTCGCATCATGTTGCCGTCATGTCTTTTTAACAAAGACGTTATTTCAATCCCCTCCGACTGTCCCATGCTGTCTCTCTTTCTCCTTCCACCTGATCTTCCTACTCCCATCTTGTTCATCACCCTCTGCAGGGGAAGATCGTGGCTCAGGGCCGCCTTTTGCTGCAGGACACGTTCATGGTGTGTGACCCTGAGGGCAGCGTGCTCGGCCGGATGAAGGAGAGGAGAGTCTTCCTCTTTGAGCAGTTGCTTATCTTTAGCGAGCCTCTCGACAAGAAGAAAGGCTTCTCCCTGCCAGGCTTCCTCTACAAGAACAGCATCAAGGTAATAGACATGAGGGGAAAAGGATATTCACTCCATCATCAGTGACAGCCAGTGGAATGAAGGATGTCACTTCAAGGGCTTACAGCTCCCTCTGGTGGAGAAACTGCAGCTCAAACCGTGCACTCCCTTTATAGTAGACCTAACAGTTTTCTAAACTTGTTAGGTTGGGCAACATGGACAGAATTCTATTTCTGTTTTTGGAGCTTTTTATTTAGTAAATGTGGTCCGTCAGACATTTTTTGGAGCTGCTGAATTTCTCTCTTGGAGGAGTGAGTCAACTAAGGAAAGAAAATGCATTTGCAAAGAAAAATGCACGTTTATGAAACGAAAGCTTTTTACAAAAGGCGGCATTAAGATACTCGTTAATACAACAATTAAAGTTCAGTATTTATTCAAACCTAACTGTAAATGATACATCTCCCTGTCTTTGGTTTGTGCTTGCTCTCTGTAGATAAGCTGTTTGGGCCTAGAGGAGAATGTGGAAGGTGATCCCTGTAAGTTCATCCTCACCTCTCGCTCGACCAACGGCACCGTGGAGTCCTTTGTGCTTCACTCCACCCACCCAGGGGTGCGTGAGGTCTGGACCCTTCAGATCAGCCAGATACTTGAGAGTCAACGCAATTTCCTCAATGGTAGGCTCGCACACACACACACACACACACACACACAGTTTTACAGTCTGAGCTGTCTGCTACATTCTTCGGATTGGTGTCTTTTGTGCCTCTTCACAGCTCTGACCTCACCAATCGAGTACCAGAGGAACCATGTGGGAGCGAGCGGTGGGTCATGTGTGCCAAGCGCGGGAGCTCCAGGTGGAGGCAACAGTGGGCCCAGTGCCCCCCCTGGAGTTGGAGGTGGAAGCTCCCAGGGTAGCGCCATCCCTTCAGGGCCCCAGGGTGGCTCTCGTCGGCCCTCCAGGATCCCCCAGCCTTCCCGCTTGCCCCAGCCCCTACGCCACCACCCCGGGGCCGACTCCGACGGCCCAAACAAGATGTCAGGTATGGAACATCTTTTAGATTTGTGACATTTGATTTGTATGGGAAAGTGAAAGATGTGACTTAGATGAGTTTTGCGCACTTATGATCCAGGTTCGTCCCCTTGTCCTGTTCCTCCTCCCCTACTCCCTCCAGGGGGTAGCCCACAGGGCAAGCGCCCCATCCAGACCCCAGAGGACCAAGCACAGACCCCCACTCCTGCCAGTGCTGTAGCCCCTATTCCCCGCGCCACGGTTGGGCCCCTGCCCTCTACACCCACTTCCAAACCACGGCCAGGTGCCGTGTCCCCTATGGCCTCCCCCTTGGCCACTACTGCCTTTGGCAAGGATGGCCTCCCTCCTCCCCCTCCCAGCCCGGGCCAAAAGTCCGGATCTGGATTCTGGAGCTCCATGCCGGGCTCTCCAGCCAGCCGGCCTGGCTCATTCACCTTCCCAGGGGAAGCAGGAGAGACTCCGGTCCGTCAAAACTCGAACCAGATTCAGACCGGCTCTGGATCTGGGAGCCAAACCCACAGACACTCCACACACAGCAAGGAGGCTGACCGCATGAGTACATGCTCATCGGCCAGCGAGCAGTCCATCCAGTCCACCCAGAGCAACGGGGTAAGACTACTACCTGCTGCCCGGTGTTGTTCAGACTAACATGGAGGCAGAGGGAGGCTTGGTGTGTCCTGTCTGCCTGCTGTCTACTGTCCTGCTGCAGCCAGCACTACTAATCTGCTCCTTACTACGCATCTGACAACCTTCACTGCTCTTCAACATCATCTTCTCTAGCTTTACACAATTTCTGAAGCAAAGGTTTCCATTGTCTACGTGTTTTCAGGTTCAAAGTCCCTCTAGTGGACCTCAATCAGCTCTTCAGGGATTCCCTTTCAAGGCTGTCACTAGATTTTTTAACTCTGACAAAGCTTATACTAACACTTGACTTCCTCTTGGCCGTCCTTCACCTCCTGCTGTCTTCATGGTATGTCACTGGTACGTTTCCTGCAACTAACCTCTGACGTTTGTGGTTTGCCTACAAACGTACTTGACAGAGATCCTCTCATCCAACCTAACGTTCCTCCTCTCGTCTTTGCCTGGAGCTGCAGGGCAAAGATGAGTGACATGGAAATCTGCAGCTTATTCTTGTCTTTCTTCATCCGCTTCTTTTTTTTCCACCCCCAAGAAGAAAATACTGAATTTCTAGTCTTTCTTGCACTTCACTCTAATCCTTTCTGAAGACCTTTATCAAGTGGACAGTAATCAAACAACTATTTCCAGTGTTTCTTTCTCTGCTTTGACGTTTCTCACTTTTCCCCTCACCAAAACTCTTAGATGTATGTATTTCTTAGAATATATGATCATACTGGCAAATTTATCAGTATGAATCATCTTTGATATAAAAGCTCAAACTGAAGTCACAATTTGTGCATTTACTACAATGAACCATGCACGTTTATAGTCACAGTTTCTGACATGCCCATCTGTCCTCCCTGTGGTGCAGAGTGAAAGTAGCAGCAGCAGTAGCGTATCCACCATGTTGGTGACCCAGGACTACATGGCTGTGAAGGAGGATGAGATCAGCGTCATTCAGGGCGAGGTGGTCCAGATTTTGGCCAGCAACCAGCAGAACATGTTCCTGGTGTTCAGGGCGGCAACCGAGCAGGGCCCTGCCGCTGAGGGCTGGATCCCCGGATTTGTGCTGGGACACACCTCAGCCATCGTCCCCGATTGCACTGAGGGATCCATCAAGTAAGAGCTGTGAGAAATTATTCAAAGGATAAATCATTTCCTGCTGTTTAATTAATCTTTGCCTCATCCATGTAAGTGGTAGGGAGTTGTCCTGAACTGACTTTTAAAATGCAAATCCAACACACTGGTAACTAATATGACGTGTTAATAAGTTTGATTAAGAATGTTTGTGTGTCCTATGTCTTGGCTGGCCCTCACGGGGTCGGGCTAAAACCCATGCTGTCGCCTGCTTGTTACGTTGAACAGTTTGATTTGACTTGATCCATTTTGCTGTTCCAGTAGGAAGTCTTCCTCCTGGCACACGTCCCTGCGCATTCGTAAAAAGTCTGAGAAGAAGGAGAAGGAGGTAAAGAAAGAGACCAAGCTAGAAAACGGTTACAGGAAGTCCAGAGATGGTCTGGCCAATAAGGTTTCTGTAAAGGTGAGTTTATGAGTACATTTGAGGACTAAGTCATCCCTCTGCTCCACGGTGCTTTTTTTCACTGCGATGTGCTTTGTTCTCTCTTTTCAGCTTCTAAATCCAAACTACATCTACGATGGTAAGTGTTATTTTGTGGGACTGTGTTTGAGAGTGAATGAAACCAGCATTGTTTAACTACTTTAAACAGCTGGTGCTGGAATTTTAAAAATCTTTATGATTTATTCTGATTCTCTTTTCCTCTTTCAGTTCCGCCAGAGTTTCTTGTACCTCTGACTGATGTGACATGTGACAACGGAGAGAGCGTCACGCTCAGGTGTAAGGTCTGTGGTCGACCCCGGGCCTCTGTCACCTGGAAGGGACCCAACCAGAGCAACCTCACCAACAACGGGCACTTCAGCATCGCCTACAGGTAAGAAAACTGGCTCTTGATGGAGAGGAAGTTCAATGTTGAAATCAGATGTTAATTCATTATGTACACATTCATTTCAGTGACACAGGTGAAGCAACGCTGCGGATAATTGGCGTTGCCTCTGAGGATGATGGGGTTTACACTTGTGTTGCCACGAACGAGCTGGGCAGCGTGACGTCATCAGCGAGCCTCAGAGTGTTGGGTAAGAGTGCAGGGAACAGCACAGAGGTCACCTCACAATGCTGATGTTTGATTGTGGACATGAAGTAACCGTCTGCATTGTTTCTCGTCTCAGCCGTGTCCACTGACGGGATCAGAGTGAGCTGGAAGGACAACTTTGAGTCTCACTACACTGAGGTGGTTGAACTGGGCAGGTAATGGCCCTAATATCTCCATGGTTACCCCAGGTTTTGCATCAACAATGTGCCAATCTCAGCCTTCTGTCTTGATACGATCGAAGAGTATTTGACTTGCTAAATGCTAAAAAGCATACTGCCCATGTCTGTGGGGGTTAAGTGGAATTAAATAGACTTAAAATAGTCTGAAGTAAGCCGACCTCTGAGCGTTTATCCTCTTTCTTCTGCTCATCAGGGGTCGTTTCTCCGTTGTCAAGCGTTGTGACCAGCGGGGCACCAAACGTACGGTGGCGGTCAAACACGTGAACAAGAAGCTGATGAGGAGGGACCGGGTGACTCAGGAGCTCAATCTGCTCCAGAGGCTCCAGCACCCCCACATAATCAGCCTGATAGACACATACGAAACCCCCAGCAGCTACGCCCTCGTCCTGGAGATGTGTGTATAGACCAAAACAAAAACACATGAGTTTGTATCTCATTAGCTTGATAAGCCTTGATGAACCGTGCATTTCTTCCATCTAATGTTTAACATTTGGGTTTCAGGGCTGACCAGGGTCGTCTGTTGGACTACATTGTTAGCTGGGGGAATCTGACGGAGGAGAAAGTGGCCTGCTACCTACGGGACATTTTAGAAGCTTTACACTACCTGCACAACAGCAGGATCATCCATTTGGACGTAAAAGTAAGTACTTTTCATCTTAATGTTGCTGTTTGTAGCGACACAGGATAAAGCTAGAGGATTACATTACAAAGAGAGCTCATTACACACCGATTGCTCGACAGACATGTACATGAAAAGGTTAAAAACAGTTGTCTACGTGTTTACTCAGTGAGGCAAAGACACAAAATCGTGTACTGCTAATCAAATCGCAACTCACATGGAGCAAGATTTGTCTCTGACTTTTTCCCTGTTGTTTGCCAACAGTTTCTGTTTAGATTTGACTCTGTCCTGCTCCCACTGCACAACTACATTAAACAAGATATAGCATGTTAATAAGTGAGTTTTAGAGGTGCTGGTGGATGTTGTTACCTTCAGGCAGAGTCAGGCTCGCTGTTTCCCGTTTCCAGTCTTGATGCCATGCTATGATAACTGGCTGCTGGCTTCATATTTACTGCACAGACAAGAAAGTAAATTAGCATATTTCCAAATGCATCAAGCTGATTCATAAAGACGTGTCTTGGCCTAAAAATCTTTCCAGCCTTAAATGGATCAACCTGCAGTTGGATCCTCTGTTTCCTCTGAATACTGATGGTCAAAGGCTGATGATGTAATGTTTCACATGCAACAACAAATGAATTTACTCACATGTTAACACTCCATGTTGGACCGTGGTGATTGCTAAGAATCAAGAGGACAAAGCTAATGGTGTCACTGTGGTCTCTGTTCCCAGCCTGAGAACCTGCTGGTGGCCCACAGCTCCAGTGGCCAGCCAACGGTCAAACTCACAGACTTTGGCGACGCTGTCCAGCTCAACAGTGCCCACTACGTTCACCCTCTGCTGGGCAGCCCTGAGTTTGCCTCCCCAGAGTTGGTCCTTGGAGAGCCGGTTTCGCTGACCTCTGACCTGTGGAGTCTTGGTGTGGTGACCTACGTGCTGCTGAGTGGGGCCTCCCCCTTCCTGGACGAGAGTGCCGAGGAGACCTGCCTGAACATCTGCCGTCTAGACTTCAGCTTCCCCAGGGACTACTTCCAGGGCGTCAGCCAGGCGGCCCGGGACTTCATCTGCCTGCTCCTGAGGACTGACCCAGGCAGGAGGCCTCCAGCCGGGCTCTGCCTCCAGGAGCCGTGGCTGCAGGCCGGTGCGGCTGACGGCCGGGCCAGAGCCGAGGGCTGCCTGGACACCTCCCGTCTCATCTCCTTCATAGACAGGAGGAAACATCAAACTGACGCCCGAGCCATCGGAGGAGTCAGGAGCTTCATCCAAAGTCGCCTCCAGCCCCGAGTTTAAAGGCTGGGATCCAACCGTCAGTCCCTCTGCACTCTAATCACAGTGGACAAACGCCTGTTGTCCACTGCAGGGGCTGCAGGTTCCTCTGGAATTGAGCATCTTGATGGTCTAGATGTAAAAGGAAGGATAAATAATGAATGCTGATCTTATCCTCTTTCACAGAATGCTGACTTGCTGATCTAAGTCCTGTAGTCCTTTCACCAGTTAACCTGAGACCCGTTGAGGTCTTAGAGCCAATCAGAGCCCTAGAGAACAAAGTTCTCGCCAATCACTTAAATTAATGGATGCCCTTGTCTACTGCTGCTTGCTGGTTTCAACTCAAAACCGATTTTGTAGTTAACAAAATATAAAAAAAAGAGAAAAAAAAAAGTAATTTATTTTCCTTTGCAGAGTTAAAGCTCAGAGGAGCCAGCTGATCGAGCCTTGACACCACTGCACAGATGCAGAGCTTTCAGGAGAAAGTGACGCCAACAAAGCTAGTGATAGCACCAAGAGCAAACTGCCCTCCTTCATGTTGCCAGAGGGACACAGACGCTGTGTGTTTTTGCTCTTTTACACTCAAACTGAAACTCAGACTTTTGAGACGCAGCCCTTTCTTATAGAAACAATGTATACAGTGGAACTACGGTCCCACAAAAAAAAAAAAAAACAAATTGTAGAAAATGCTCATCAGTTGAAAGTTGCTGTGCTACTTTGGACTCAGTCGACACCTGGAGACCGTGACCGAGCTTCTTTACTGAGACATTTATACGTCCGATCAGAGCTTTTTGATGGCTGCGCTTATAAAATGCATCTAATCTAAGATACCATGATGACCATGTCGCGAGTAACAATGCTGCACTGTCCAACCTGAGAAGAAACAATAGACATCCATCGTTTGCTTTTCCTAGAACAAAACTTGTGTTGCGCAGATATGAGATGTTTAAGCCTTACCTTGTATATAGACGTCTGCCTTCTTTCCTCTCACATTCACAGCGGACTCCTGCTTTTGGAATGCAGGCCGTGAGACTGTGGCAGTCTCGGTGGCAGCAGGGATTGCCGATCAGATGGGAGTGAATGTGGAGGCGGAGGACGACAAATTACTGTAAATGCACTCATTGTATGTTATGTTTGATTATCATGTGCAATGTTGCGGCTTTAACATTTTATGCAACTATTTATGAAGACATCTGTTGTATCTGTAATAAATCTAGAGAAAAGCATGTACTTGGTACTGCAAGCACTGCTGGTAGTTTGTGTTTATTTGATCTTTGAGTGTTGTGACTGCCGGGCCAGGCCGGGTTAGAGGTCACCAACTACAATCATTATGGTTTGTACAGTACACTTTTTGTACTGTATGCCTCCGTAGTGTTGGTACACCAAAGTTGCTCTAGCTTTATAGTAATAAATAAAAAATAAAAAAAACCTTTGTAATTGTGATAATGTTTCACTCGAGTTAGGTAATGTATGACCACGTGAAATGATTGTTTACACTAGTTAAACTCTACGCTGGAGGAACACGGTCGGTGTATTCGGTCTCCTGTGGCAGGAGATTAAAGAAACATTTATTCTTCACAGAAATGGAGCATTGCAGTTTCATTTGAAGCGCTGAATGGGAGATTATTGTACATCGTTTACTGAATGATGTCCAACTTTATGTACAGATACTTGTTGCCAAAATCTTTCTTCCTCATATTCCGTTTGCTTCCCTGGAAATTAAAATCACAAGAAGGCTATGCTATAACCACTTAACTCTACATTAATCCAGTAAGGGGTTAGGATGTGTCACATTTAATCTGATTCTACCAGAAACCGGAGTCTCAGTCCTCCGTTACCTTTTTATTTATTTGAAAGGTGTTCACAGGCCATTAAAAACACAAGGACACTTGGACTGGATACCTCACTTTAGGTTGTTGTTTTTTTTCCATTGTTGTTTGTCTTTTTTGCCATGTTTGTTTCCAGTTTCATTTATTTTTATGTTTGCTATTTGTTTTTTATCTTTGCATGTATATTTCTTGTACAGATCATACATATTTTCTCTTGTAAATATTCTCATTTTGCCATCAGTTATTAAAACATAATGAACATGTGCACCCTGTTTTACATTTCTTTAAAGTATTGTTTATTTGTGTGTTTCATTTGAAAAGCTACGTTTGATAGTGATTTACTTAAAAAGGTCAAATGGGAAAATTAACATGAACATTAGGAGTTTGAATAGGAATAGATCAAAACCATTTCCATTCACATTTCAATGTGCTGACAATCTGTTGTCCGTCTATGGAAGGACAGCGCTGTACCTGGTTCACAAAGCTGAATTTCACAATCATAGATTCACCGAAGAAGTGGCTGCAGGTTTTCATTCTGACCAGATGAACACCGAGAGAGACTTTCAGGAGAGTTAATGGCAGCAGGCCGGCTAGATTCTAAATGTATTTTTGAACGGCCTCAAAGTGTGAGCGTGCGACCGGCTGTTTCAGGTTTGACACCTGTGGTGTAGCGGTGCCGCACTTCCTCTGTCATGTCATGCTGTCTGAGCCTTGAATAGGACACGTTCTAGTCAAGGGACCTGATCCTGGATGCAGCTGTAACTATAGCTAGCTGTGGCTCTGTAGCCTGTGACCAGAGCTACGTGGACATGAGTGGAATTTTATCAAAAAGTCCTCTGGGGCGCTCACTTGGTACAGAGCATACCAATACCTCTCTCCCTCTCTCAGTCCCTCTAATCAAGCCGTAAAAGGCCAAGAAGCCTTAGAAATAAAGTCCTTTTCAGTGCTGTTTGAATAATGGAGCCCAACCAATGAGAGGGATGACATTACTGGCTCATCTTAGTTTATCACAGATGGGTCAACACCTTCATACACGTCAGCGCATGACAAAGTTATTTAGAAACTACTTTGACCAGCAGGGCACCGAATAGTTTACTCTGTAATGTCCTGCTCAATGCATTAATGCACGAGAGACAAGTTAAAAACATTTCAGAGCTGTTTAAACATTCAGGAGAGGTGAACAGCAGCTCTGTTCTCTCTGACTGGGCTGCACTGCCCTCTAGCGGCCCTTTGCTCACAGGGAGACAGGAAGTCACTTTACAGGCCTCACGGTGGCAAACTACATGATATTTTATTGCCATAATCAGGACTTCTTCTCAGTTTATTTTATGTTATATTTAATTCATCTTTTAAAGGGTCCATCGGGGAGGCTGTTGACCAGGAGCCACATATTTATCTGGTCTTTCGTAACATAGCATTTTCTTTTCTTTTCCATCCTCAAACCTACAAAAGCCTCCTTGTAGACACCTCCTTGTAAACCCATAAAGCCTGGCCTTCCTGTCAGTCGACATCCTCTGATGCAGGAGTGACCGAGCAGTCGGACACAGACAAAGACGAATGTTGTTTTCTTACCTTGCATTTAGTGTCTTTTTTCTCCGTGGGACTCGCTGTATTCCTTGTTATCCACAGTCCTCGACATCTGGCTTGTTCCTACGCATTTCTGAGTAGGAAAAAAAAAGGTTTACAATTAAAAGCCAACCCTGACAGTAACAACAGCTTTGGTGCAGCCGATATTTCTTGGAATATTCAGAGTTAATGCACATTTGATACAATGAAGTTCTCACACGAGTTATTGGCAGCTGTGAACTTTTCCTTTGCTCAAGTTTGATGACAACTGTTGATGGAGAGAAATTAGTTTCAAATTACATTTACAAATGTATGCGATGGTTTTAGGGTGATTCATGACGTCCAATCCACAAATACATCCCAACTGTTTACAGATGGAATTGATAATCAAGTGTAAATTATACATTTTTGCATTTATTTACAGATTGTTGAAAGCGTGTTCTCGGGCCACCTGACTCATACGGATTGGATTATATTCATTAACATTGATAGATAGTTACTCCTACAGGACACAAGGGGGCGCTGAACACCTGAACCCAAACTTCTACCTGCACTGTGGAATGAACTCCCTGAAAAGAACTGATTACATTTTGTTTCTGATGAACACATCTACAGTTGTTGCTAAACTTTCCTGGCTGGTTGTGTCACTACGCTGCGACATTTCTCAGGTCGAGGAAATGACCAGTGAGGAAAGTAGCTAGAATTACAACAATTTTTTGGATAGACGGTTTTAACTTGACAACATTAACAATTGATAACGACCAAAAAGAGACAATAGAAAAAACTGTCAATGGCAATGTGAGAAAATGATGGCAACTAGTCTGGCCCTAATTCAGGTTCAGTGTTTGGTTTTTTCAGACCCCCCTCCACACACACACGCTCATCAGGCTGGAGTTTGTACTTGTTCTTTTAAACCTGTTTCTTGTTCTCACTGCTCAGTCCTGACAAGAAACAGTCAACAGTCAGGATTTAATCTCTTCACCTCAGACTTTTAGCCATCAGTCCATCTTGCTGAACCAGCCTAAGTCTTTTACCAGGGGAGGTGGTAACATGCACAGTCTAATCACTCTAACTCCTCAGGTAGTTTGCTCTGGTTACGTGACATTTTAAAAGTCAGCTGATGATTGAAAAGCTGCTCTTGTGAAAACTCCTGGTCTTCATCTGGTTGTGGGTTCAATATTTCATCTGTTGTGAATTGTTGAAAGCTGTCTCCTGTGGGATGGATTCTGTCTCCATCATCAGTAAGTAGAGCAGATTTGCTTTTGGTAGCGGATGATAAGAGGCACATTAGAACATGCACAATACTGATATACAATACTGATATACAATACTCTAATACTTTGATCTACCTGCGGGTTTCAGGTCTTTAATGTTGCTTCTTATCATCCGCTACCAAAAGCAAATGGTGATGGAGAGAGAATCCATCCCACAGGTGACAGCTTTCAACAATTCACTAACAGATAAAATATTGAACCCACAAGCAGATGAAGACCAGGAGTTTTCACAACTGATGGCTAAAACTCTGAGGTGAAGAGATTAAATCCTGACTGTTTCTTGTCAGGACTGAGCAGTGAGAACAAGAAACTGGTTTAAAAGAGCAAGTCCAAAGGAGTGAGGAACAGCTCAGGAACACAGTCACATGACTTCACCTGTAGCTCAGTGAGCTAAGGTGCTGACTCAGTACCCCAAGGAGAGAGGTCTGAATCCCGGCTGGGACATTGTCCCTCCTTTCCTGCCAGCACGTGTTGGGAAAGAAGCACAATTGTTAGTAACTTGAATCAAAAAAAAAAAAACACCAGCAGAACAAAGTGCTGCGCACAGCTGAGCAGTTTTCAGTCTTTTAGCATTGATTTGTACTATGTGATTTATTGTAAATTATTGTTGGAGCTAGCCTGTGATTCCATGACCTGATTAACATCTTTCACTTTTAAAGTGTCTGGAGGTTCAAATGTAGTTTTGTTCTTTTGTTTTAGATGGTTTTCACAAATGAAGATGTTAAATGCGACCCAAAATCTTCTTCTAGTGCGACAGGGCTTGTGGTGTGGTGGGTTAAGTCGCAGTCGGGGGGGGGGGGGCAGTCTATCTCCCCAGCGTTTCCCAAGGGTGGAGTAAGGGGTTATGCAGCTCATTTTATTGAAAAGCCACAAAAACACTTAGTAATATTTTTCCCTCTAAATCAAATGCATAAAAATGAGCAAAATCGCTGCCTTAAAATTTCTCTAAGTGTTTTAGCCCACTTTGAGGCTCCAACCAGGTAGAAGGTACTTTTGTCTAAGTATTTTCTACCTGCCTACCGTCCCAAAGTGGGGTTAAACGCACCTTGTTGTAATAAATCACTAAAGAGGGTTTGTTTTTGACAATTATCTATTAACTCTTTCCATAAAGAGCAGCAACAGGATAAGAGTAAAAAACAGCTACTTCATTTTATGTCTATGTAGAAATCAGTGCTAAACTGAGGCTCTCAAACAAACACAGTTCTGTTTGGATCCATGGCTGATTCAGGTTCTCCTGCTGCATCCTGGGAAAACACAAAAACAGCACAACTTTTATCTTTTGTTCGTACATGATGCTGCTGCAGAGAAGACAATCATATGTTGAATGCATTAAGACTTTGCTGCTAATGGGTGCCTCCTGTGAAACAAAAGGTAACGACAGTCTGCTACATTTCCACAGGACCTTCTGTTTGGATCCACGGCTGATTCAGGTTCTCCTCCTGGGAAAACACAAAAACAGCACTACTTTTATCTAAGAGTGACCAGACAGAAGATTAAACTGGTCTGTTCATGGATCATTTGGAAATTGTTCTCTTCCTTTTTTTTTTGGTCTTTAAGCCAATTTAAGAGAGAAGTTTCATTAGAGCAAAACACTTTGTTGGGCAGGAAACAAATTGTCCCTTAACTGCAACACGCTCCCACTGTGATGCGTTCATGGCATCAAGTGATGATTTTTGCCTCAAAGGGCTCAGCAGAGCAGACAACCTGAGCTCCAGGTGACACCACAGGGAGCAACGTCACTGCTGCCTGATCTGCTCCTGAAGAACATCCCCTTACAAACAGGCCACATGCTAATGCTACATGCTAAAATTAGCCAGCGTGTTAGCCACTGATTAGCCACATGGTGAAACTGATCAGTGATTATTGACCCTGTAGTACAGTCATTAGCAGCAAACTCACTGCAGACACACTTACTAATTAAACAGGACTTTAAATTAACGTTACACTAAGACTGAGGTTTAACTCTCCTGCTGCTGCAGAGTGTCTGTGTGCTCACCGGTCTCCTTTCTCCCTCTGAAGCAGCAGCAGCTTATTAACAGGAAACAGCTGCGAGGATCGATGAGGAACTTCTGGAGGTTCTAGTGCAAACACAGAGAACATGAGAACCATCAGTGTAAAACTGTTGTGCCCTTATTAGCAAATATATATTATATATCCGCCTCAAGCAGCAGTAAAATGTAGCAGCTGTGCACGTTAGCTAATTAGCTAACAACTGACCACTGATTTGTTTGTTCGGCCATTCAGCCTCAGACTGACCTCATTAACCAAAGCCAACTCCACATCTCCATGATGTTTTCCTCCTCTCGCCCTCCAAAGACTTTATGAAGCAGAAGCAAAGCGTCCGATTCTTTGTACCTGAAGGAGAAGAGCCAACTGGCGTTGGAGAGAGCCGCATGTTCAGATTTTATTGTGACATTATCACATGCGAGAACAGAGTAGGATAGGATCATACCATTATGTGAAAGTAGGAAGGGAGACGCTCTGAAGACAGCTAGTGAGGTGGTACAGTCCAGGTACAGAACCACAGAGAGACGGGAGCCGGGTTTAAATGCAAGCGGGTTGGGAAAGAGTGAACACTTGACTTTTAGTTCAAGAAATGAGCGAAAACCGTAAAAGAAGCAGCATCTGGCCTTTATTGATTTATTTGATTTGTTTGCTGTGGTTCTGTGTTCAGTTGATCATTCAAAGGTTTGATTAAAATATTAAACAACAGTAACTGTGTATTTTTTTTGTAACGAAATTGTTCTCATTGTTCCAGGAATCATTCCAGCCGTGTCATAAACACTGATTTATTGTATGTTGATGGATATAAGAATAAACTGCACAATGTAAACATACAAGAATTATGACAACTGAGATATTTGGTAGTATTATTTGACCTCTGCTCTCCAGAAACCAAGGATCACAAGGATCTTTGCTTCTTACATATCACTGCCAATGACCACATATATTAATACAATGTACATAGTCTGCACATTATCACACAACTTTCTGAGACTCCATTGATGTATGTAAATAGAGATGTGATGTATGTAATGGAAAGAATAATTCAATGAAGTATTTTGCTACTATATATAAAGACATTATTCTTTCACCACTCATTGTAAACCAGTTCACAGTTCACAGTTCTACAGGTGAAAATGCCAGTTTGTGGATTGTAGTCCTGGTTGCCGTTGTGCAGGAGATGACAGGAGAGCCCACAGGAGGGAAGGGATCTGCGAGCTGTTGCCACGGTGACAGCGTTTGACAAAACCTCGAGAGCTTCAAAACTTAATATCATCCACGTCTTGGGAATGTTTGGACCAAATTTGAGGTGTCTGTGGTTAACCTGCTGAGAGAGAGACATCTGGGAACAAAACATGCACTTCCTCCCGCCACCAGGTGGCGCTATGACTATGGTTCTAAATTAGCATGTACATGTCTTCAGAGACGGACAGTCATCAAACAGTATAAATGTGGTGAAGATAGGACCTTGTAGAGTCGAGTTACTGCACTTTAAATTTCGATCGAAATTTGCCGCATCACCACGGCAACGCCTTTTGATGAAAACTCACAGTTTTCTCTACGGACCAACATCAACGTCTTGAGGCTTTCCTGACTAAATTTGAAGTGGATCTGGTCAACTGGCTGTCTTGAGACATCATAGCGTAAAACATAGCACTTCCTGTAGCCACCAGGTGGCGCTATGACTGTGAATGAACGTTGACGTGTAGACGTCTTCAGGGCGGGACTCTCATCAGACATGTCAAGTTTGGTGCTGATTGGATCATGTAGAGTCTATTTATTAACAACTTCCTGTTTCATGGTGAGACCCTGAAGTTTGACCGCTCACCACGCCCACACTGTTAAAGTTTTGTAGAGACTTTTAATAACTTTTCATCGTTAATGTCTTTTCTACCAGCTGACCAAGTTTGAAGTGGATCACTTTAATTTATGACCCCTGTAAATCGATTGAAACTGAGTGGAAGCCTACTCCTGCACTGACACAGGTGCTTGTACTTCACTGGAGTACTTCCGTTTCGTGCTGTTTTATGCTACAGTTCAGAAGCAGAAATGTTCTTTTTACTCCACTACAGCCACCTGGCAGCGTTAGCCACTAGCAACAGTAAAGTTTGGGATATTAAATCAAAGCTTTTCACATGGCACAGGTGTGATTGATGGCATTAATGATGGCTGTGCTCCATTTAGGTGGAACATTAATGGCCCCAGGCGCTTTTCCTGCTGTGACAATTCAAAATGTCCCCTGTGAAAAAAAAAAAAAAAGTTTGTTTGCAGCCTTTCTACAGAGATAGAGCTCCTCTATCATGTTTTCAGATGTCTGGAAAAGATATCAACTGTTACACTGAAACCGAAAAGATGAAAGAAAAGTCAAAAAAATGAATGCAAATTTGTGTGGCAGAGCTTTGTTTGTCTTCTCTCCCTTCAATCGTCTTACAGGTTTATTTTAAGACCCCCCCATGACCTTTTAGGATAAGCAGTGTAGACAATGGATGGATGGATGATAGTATATCAGTCAGTCCTCTTTAGGACAAGTACTTTTCCTTTCATATGTCGAAGTAGGATTTTGTAAAGAAATACTTTTAGTATCAATCTCAGTTGTATCACAAGTCCTGACCATGTACATTTAAAATCTGCAAAAAACATGTTGATAAAGAATGATTCATTTTATTTTTATTTTTCATTTATGCATGTCGATTCCTTAAACTCGACTTGTCAGTTTTGTGTGCATTCTTAAAAGTCATGTTTTTCTACTGAGCCACATGCCAAGGATTTGTAGTGCCATGGTTATTCTGCCGTCTGTTTGTATGTATTTATTTATAAAATGTCATGTTACTGTAATGGAGTTTGGTTAGCAAAAGTTCGAGACAGCCAAGATCATATGAGCCTAATGTGAGCCCCATGCTCGGAGTTATTTCACTCGACATGTAATTATCTGTACGTAGAGTATGTTCTATATGTGTGTGGCATGATGGGGCTACGACCTTGATTTTGTTGTTCAACCTTGTGTTGTAAAACATCTAATAAATGAACCCTGATGAGTGACAGTACACCGTAATCTGAAGGGGAAGAGGATAACACAGCAGCAGGCCAGCCATTTTTGGTTTATAGCAATGTTGTCTTTTATTCTAATTTCCAATAAACAGAGAATATATCAGTCCCTTATTTGTACAAAAATACCTGAACAGGATACAATGTAGATCCAGGAGCCATACAGACAGAATGAAGCAAAGCGCAGTGGGGTTATCTGAGAAAATGATCTCGGTTCATTTGCTCGTTTTCTTTTTTTTTCTTTCCCTGAAATGTTTATTTGACTTGAGCTTATGATGACTTCAACCCAGAAACAAAACACAACCAACACACAGTCGGTTTCACCTGCACCTACGCTGCGAGTCACCACTGTGGATGGATGGGACTTGTATTCGATGCGGACCTGATGTTAAGATTTAGTTCCAGTAGGATTATGTTTCACAGTCACAGCGAACTGTGAATGAACGCAGTGAGTGGACGGATGGAAACTAAGGACTCGATACTGTTCACAAACAAGAGGCACCTGCTGCAAGGAGAGGCTTAGTTAAGAAAAAGATTTTAAAAACGTTGTTATGCACCTTGAAATCAGAGTAGATGGACACAATGAAACGCACAACCCTCTTGAGCTACAGCGAATAATTGCACTACTTGCAATGGAAAGTGTACAAAAGCTGCTAAGAATATCCCCACGGGTTAAGCGATGTGTGTATGTGTGTGTGTGTGCTCTGGATGAAAAAACATTGGTGTGTGTGTGTGTGTGAGGTTGATATCCAAACATTTACACTTACTGTCTTGAAAGTAAATGAGTGGGATCAGACAAGATGGGGGATATTCAATAGATGTGGTTTTAAAACAAAATGGCATCAGAATTGATCACTGGCGGAGTTGAGGACTCTGTCAGCCTGTCAGCTTATACTCACAACTGATGTTCAGAAATTTGACACGCGCCAAAAATCCAGTTTGATCTCTTTAAAAAAAAAAAAAAGCTTAATTTAATACTGTATATACTGTGGTATATTCTTTTTTTTATATATAGATATATATAAAAGGTCATTTTGTGGCAAACCAAAGAAAATACACAATAATGTCAACATACACACAATCAAATAATGGAAAAAAGGACAAAATAAATCATTCTTCATTTTACATGGAGTTATGAGCAAAAGCATAACGCCCCATACATAGTGATCTGTGACCTAGGTACAGTGTTAGATCTACGTCTTCTCCATAGCTTCACATACTTAGAAAACAAAGGATACTGTATACTGGTATATTCATATACTTGGGCTTATGTATAGGATTGCATTGTAGCACAGTGATTAAAAATGGAGAAAGGAGGAGAGGACGGTGGTTCGTCCCCGCTGACCCATAGCGATGTGGCTTCACGTCCCTCTCTGATGGACAGGAAATTACCTAAACTGAGGACTGGGAATGCTGGGATACCTCCAGCCAAACTCCCGTCTCCTCTAAATCCACGGCTTAGCTTGACTTTACCCGACCTTCCTCTTACTGTCTCTAAAAGGCAAGTTATGATAACCAGCAGACTTAACAATCCTGAATAGTGAATATAACAGTCTGGCCATCCAAACACACACACACATCCACACACACACACACACACACACACACACACACACACATATTCACCACAGGGTCTTAGCTTACAGGCTGGACACAGGTGGGAAAAAGGGGGCGGGGGTTCAAGCATGATCCAGTCCCTGGAGAGAGTCTGCCCTGGCTGACTAGAGGAGAAAGGCCTGATTGGTGTAGCGCAGAGCTCGAGTCAGTTAAGTCACGCGATTGGTCGAGTGGTGGCGGCAGTGAGTCAGTGACAGTACTTGAAGAGAGTAGTTCAGTTAGCCCGTCGGGGAGTGTGATGGCCTCGTGCTAACGCTGTTCACTGTGAATCTGGCACAGGACGGAAAGGAGGTGGAGGTGAGGGCGGGAGGGGTGGAGGGCGAGGCTAAGCAGGTGTTATTGTCACATGTTTGTCATTCGCAGGTCACACGACAGAAGGTGAGGGGAGGAAAAGACAAAAGGACGTCAAAATGTCTCCCTGTTGTACATTTGTCACACATATGGTCCTCACTTTTCTTTTGGGTGACGACACAGCAGTCAGGGTCAAATATAGAAAGAAAAAAAAAGCACGCAGATGATCTGTTAAAGCAACCGTGTGTGGCATTTTCCTGTGAATGCAGCGTGTGAGCATCAGTTTCAATGGTATCCCTACAGGGTGGCAAAGTGGGACATTTTCAAAAGCTACACATAATGGCTTTAAGTTAAATTTCTTTAGTGATTAAGTGTCATATGCTTTTTTGAGGACTAACCTGGTGAACTCCTGTTCACTTCATCTCCCAGAATGCATTTCAACAACCGCCAGAAACAGGAAAGACCATATAGTTTTTAGTCACACACTCGCCTGTAGCCACAAAAACTGAGCTATTGCCAAATTATGTAGGCAGCAACCACTGACTTCCTTGATTAATTGATGAACTGTTTGGTCTATAAAATGTCAGAAAACTGTGAAAAATGTCCGAGACACCAAGGTGACGTCTTAAAATCGTTTTTGTCTGACTAACAGTCAAAAACTCAGACATTCAGTTCGCTAAAAAAAAAAAAAAAAGGCATGGAAAAGCACGTTTGAGAAACTGTAACAATCACATTTTTGCTTTAAAAAGGATTATTGATTATCCAAATATTTGCCAATTGATCTTCTGACTTGTCAATTAATCATTTCAGCCCTTGACAACACACCTGATGGCTGCAAGGCATTCTGGTCTACCGAGGCTACTGCTGGTGTGGAAATTGCTTGCTCTACCTCTGCTATCATGAATTTGCCCTTGCGTGACTGTGGCAAAATGGCTGTTGTAGAGAGACTTCCTTACTGTTTGATTGTGAAGGAGTGACACCACGACCTGATGTTCACCACTGATGCCGGCAAACTCCCATTCAGCGGCTGGAAGTGTCCGAGCATGACGTTACACCTCAGCCAGGAATCTGCAGAAATTGGATAAATACAGCACCCAGCAAGTGAAGAGGCCCAGAGATGCCAGGCTGAATCACCAGTATCTGTTTTCTGAAGCCTGTTCGAGTGGACTTTTACTTTTAAGAAACACATTTTGGAAAACATATGCATTTGCTCTCTAGCCCAGAGATAGATGAGACGATTGATCCCACTGCCGTGTCTTTAGTGTGACACAACGAGAGAGATGACCCCAGGTCCCGCATATCTAAAACACATAATTAGGTCCAATACTTATTTCCATTGTGGTCTGTATTGTAAACATGAAGCTACTGTTCAGCAGCTGGTTAGCTTAGTGTAGCAAACAGTCAAGCACATGACCCCTGGTAAAACCACCAACGGTTAACTGCGTGTTAATTGAGATTGAGATTTAGAGGAGCTGGTAGGCTGATTTTGTTACCCTCGGACAGAGCCAGGATAGCCGTTTGCCTCAGTTTCCAGTCTTAATGCTAAACTAAGCTAATCTGCTGCTGGCTCGTCTTTAGCCTACAGACATGAGTGGTGTTGATCTTCTCATCTAGATCTTCACATCTAACTCTCCCCAAAAGGCCAATAAAAGTATTCAAAAGTATTCCAAAAATCCATTTAACACAATCTTTAACACTTTTGATGTCATTCCATCCTCATGAAATCTGAAATGCGTTATTGTATGTGCATTTTAAAATAGCTTCGATTTACACACAGGGCTCTCAGTTTTCACTTAAGGCAAGTGAATCTGAGATTCACATTTCAAGTCATTTGTTCAGTTCAATGTTAAAACTGAAAGAAAAAACACGTTATGGGAGTGTTTTTGGTGATTTTTCTGGAGTGAGCGAACAGTGGTCTGGATCTGAACATGGCAGCCCCAACCCATCAATACCAAATCAAGATCATAAAAATGTGCAAGCAGTGAGCTCAGAACAGACTTAGGAAAAGAAAATGACATTCAAAAACAAATTCACCAACAGATTTAACCCTTTCGATTTAAAAAAAAAAAAAAGGACTGAAATGGTAGAAGCTTCAGGGTGGGCATACTTTTCAGGAGTCTATTTAACTGTCTTCCTCCTCTTCCTCGCGGTCTCCTGGTGCTGCAGCTGGTTCAAGAGCACATTCTTTTTTTTCCAAAGCATGGTCGTGTTGGCTCAAGCCACACGGAGGTCCGAGATCTTCCCAAACCTGTCTGAAGGCACTGCATAATCAGCCGTGACTCTCTTTGCGCCCACGCTGCTGTAATCCAATCAGAACTGGTGGAAATTCACATGCATGCTTTTCAGAGTGGAGGAGGAGGAAGACGAACGGAGAGCAGGCAGCTTCATTTAGCTAGAGAGAACAGCTGTCGTCTGTCCGCCCGGGAGTGCAAAACTAGTTCTGCATTGAATCAACAGTAATAAAACAGCATTAAAATGACATCAAGTAATCAACTCTACAAGAGAGGCTTGTTACAGCCTTCCTGATAAACATTCCTCTGTCCTTTCAGCAAACCTTAGCCACTGCTCTGCTTTTCTTGCCTTTAGCTACTTCTCTCTTCTCTCCTGGCTTTTCTCTGAGCTTCTGTGGAGGAGAAGAGGCGGGATCGGGGTTGCACCAGGGGATTGTGGGACAGAATACAGCAGAGAGGCTGCATCGAGTCCACTCGGGTGTTTGAGAGGGGGGGCAGGGTGTCAGCTTATCCAGACTGGACTGCACAGGTTGAGAAAACTCCTGGATCAAATTTGTTAAGACCCAGAGAGGTTCCCGTCCATCCCTGATGATCGATGAGGAAGTCAGAGGGTGGCGCTCCCCGCCCACCTCGGCAGCAAAGGTGCAAGGGTGGGGCGGGCACCACAGCTTATCAGGCCTGGAGGATGAGGGAGGTCGCGGGGTTCAAGGGTGAGGGACTCTGAGGGAGGGATCCATCCGGGAGACCTGCAGCACTCCTGTTGAACAGATCTTCGCCGTCTTGCGTTCTCACAACATCAATGGTCAAAACCGCAATGGTAAAGCAACCGAGTCTCCATGACAACCTCACAGGAGCTGGGCGACTGCCGGGTCTACCATCTGCAACGCTTAAACCGTCCCAACGCTTCCCATTCAAACATCCACACAGCGGTCAGGTAGAGAAAAGCACGGAGCTCAGGGGGAATCAAACCTCCGATGCCAGCTCCTGCCAAGTTATTCACATCCCCAAAACTTGAATGAACCTTTCTCTATCTCCTCGACCTCATTGCGATGGTGAGGGAGGGGCAGATGGGGGGTGGTGGGATCTCAGGGTGAGAGGTGTGCAAAAAGGGGGCGGACGTGTCGGGGGTATGGAGTGTCACAAGGCCACGGCGGTGCAGGGGTGTTTGAGCTTGCAGGGCAGCACTCCTCTGTTGAGCTGGTAAAACTCCACCAGGTGGATCAGGTCGGTGAACTTGGTGGCGCCGTCATCGAGGCTGAAGAACACCTGACCGTCCTCCTCACACTTCAGACCACAGCCAGGGGGAGGAGAGGGGACAGTTAGCCATCACACAACAGTAACACACGTACGCTTTCATCACTGTGACCTCATTCTGCAGGTGAGAGGTGTCATGTCTCCACTGACGTTTCATCCTTCACCAGCAGGTTAAAAATGTCAATTTAAATGTCAGTTTAGCTTACAGCACCGTCAAGCCTAATTATAGCCTCACAGAGTTGCTTGATATTATTATTACCCATTTTTCAGTTTTCCAAAGTTTACTGCAGCTGTTGCACCTATACGGTCCTCACAATGTCCTTACAGTGTCGGCAATTTCCTCAGAACCACAACAAATAAGGCCCAAAATTTCGTTGCTAATACCTCCAGCAGCAAGTGTTGTGATTTGGATGAACTGGTCCTTTAAATGAAGTTGATTTCTGTACTGTACCAAAATAAATGCAAACAGATGGCTGCCTGGGAGGAAGGAAAAACATATTCTAAATTCTTAAAAAAAAGTTTGCTTTGGAAAATGGCTGCTGGTGACTCGCAGGCCGGATGAATCTTGTGGGGTTTTTAATACTATGAGAACATGCTGTAATTGAGAGCATTCAGAAAAGGTGGACCTGCTTGACATTTGCACATGATATGTTTGTCTGCTGGTGATGCAAACCAGCCACAAAAGCTGGTTTTTGCATCTTTTGCATCTGTTTATAAATTGGGCTACTTTTATAGTATGTAGTAAAACAACATCAAAAAAAGAGCTAAGTGTCTTAAGAGTTACTCAAGTGTATAATTGCCCATAATTTAGGCATCTGGTAATTTTACAGCATTTAGCAGCACTGTCCTCCTGAGCTTTTCTCCTTTTATTAATGTGCCCCCTCTCAGCTCTCCCTGTTCTCTTTCTCCTACTGTCCACCACACTGCTCAGCCATGCACACTTTGTGTTGTTGCAGGCATGCGTGCCACCAATCACATGTGATCACAGAGATCAAACCATCAGGTTAAAAGCAGACGGGGGGCTGACTGTCTGCAGCTGCCCTGTGTTGTTTTCAGCTAGCCAGTCAACTAGTCAGATCAACACCAGATCATTTCACTGTCCCGCAAGAATACATTTTCCCACTGTGAGTTGTGTCATACTTTTAAAAAGTAAACAAGTGACGTGCCTCAATGTACCTGGTTTTAGTGGATTTCACAAGTGAGTATGACACACTTCCTGCTGTGTAATGTGACTGTACTGTGTCATGTGACTCACCGGTAGGATCTGGAAGTGCTTGATCTTCTGGTGGTGGCACAAGGTGAGCACGAATGCCTTGGGATTACTCTGACTGTCCCGCAACAGGAATAACCTGAAACGCAGAACGTAACGAGAGATGATCAAACCGCTCCGTGAAAAGCATGAATTATACATCATTACTGTAACTTAATTTCTGTGGTTTTTACACCGTTACATTTCAAATGCCTGATGATATGCTGCTGTGTGAGCTGAGGGGGCTGAGACTCTCTGAGAACCTTATCTTAATCCGCTGGGTAAAGGGCTAAGATGCGCGGCTGTCAGGCCAAAACGCCGTTTTTAGACACCAACATTTTGGAGATATTCGCTCTTCTTGCCAGCAGTGACGTCTCTATTTTTCATATACCTCTACTTTGACAAAATAATCGTCACTTAACTTGCTTTCTACTGCATTTAACATGAGCTACATCCACTACAACATAACATGATGTCAAAACACAATTCCTAAAATAAGCCTCCAGACATTTTCCCTCTCAGCATATAACTGTTCTTACCCGTCTACTTGGCCTTGCTGTATGATCATTTTGTGGGCTTCCTCTCTCATGATGCGACCATGAAACCATACCTGTGTCCTGTGGATCACTGAAAGACAGACGTCTCAGACTTAGTGCATTCACAACCACTTTACACCAGTGCATCTACCAGCTCTGGATGAGTAAACAGTAACACGGTGCACATGAATGTTGTATTTGCTGGTGGTTTGAGGGGACTGTACCTGTGCTCAGAGAGGATGGGTGCAGCGGGCTGGGACTGCCCAGGACATTCATACGCTGGCTCCGTTTCTATGTGGAACAGAGGGCAACATTTATCATAAGATAACAACATATTACTCCCATAAACTCCCTTGAAATGATCTTCCCAGTGGCCGGCCTTCCCTTTGACTTTAGATACCTTCATGGGATACTGAAATATTTCAAAGCACAAAGACTTAGGAACTCTGTTGAGGTTTGGCTATTTTTAGTACAGTAAGGGAACATTGTAATGCACTGCAGTCACCCACAACCCAAAAAATGTAGTGAGCATCTGCTTTCTTTAGCCTCATGAGAGCTATGATCTCAGCCAACACATAAGTGTGGCTGCAGCACACTTGAATTTACTGAGAAAAGTGATGCTGGGAAAAAATTAATTACTTTAAAATGGATAGAAGCTTCTGCACAATGTTTCCATTAAAGACGTTACAAAAGGAATGCTGGAAAGTGCAAAAAAATATTGGTCAAAGATATTGTTGTGATTACAAATGTCTTGTGACAAACAGTGTGATAGGAGAATTCAGGGTTCAGGAAGAAAGAAAACCTCTTTTTTTTGTGCCAATCATACAACTGGAGCCTAAATGTGTTCACGTTTGGATTCAGATCTCTTCCACTTCCTGAAGATCCATCCATCCAAGCCCCAGGTTTCATCTCCTCTTACCCTCCATGTCTGTCCCTCCTCCAGGGCAGCGCTCTGGGCCTCCACGGGGTTGTCGATGACGCGGCCGGTCCGTCCGGAGAAGTCCATGGCGACCAGGGAATTCTCAGATACACTCCGCTGTTGGGAGACGTGGCAGGGTGGGTGGGTAGGTGGGGGTGGGGGGAGGGATACACAAGGAAGGGTGGGGGGTAGACGTAGGTCAGAGGTCAAACAAGCCAGACACACTCACTGGGGCATGACAAATCCTGTCTGCACACAGACCCACTTCAGTCCACAAATGCCCCTCTGAGGAAAAGAATAAGCCTCTCCTGCTCTGATTTAATTTTTTTAAACAAAGGAAAGACAAAAGTAATGAAATAATCTATTTAACAACTGCAGCTCATTTTGAGCAATCAGTATCATAGCTTGCAAGATATTTAACATATAATATTAGTTTTATGGTCTTGTTTTAACTTGGGGATGATTCGGTGGGATGTAATCATGTTTCATGATATGCGGTCACTGAGTGTGTGTGGGTTTTTTTAAGCATATGTTGTGTTACGTTTTTATTATTTTTTATTATATTTTACTTGGCTGTGAGACAAAATTCCCTTTGCAGAAAGTTGATATTATTTACAAGTATTAACTCTTTGCAGCAGCGAGGAAGAGATTTAAAAAACTTAAATTTAGTCTTTGACATTGGTACAAATTTGACATCATGAATATATTTTTTTACTCACAATATGGCCTCTCTCGTCAAAACTGCTGTTACATCAAACCAAATATCTATAATTTTGATTAATGACAATACTTCACTTCTTTTAGCCAATACTGTATTTTTTTCTCAAAAACCTGCATTTTCTAAAATTTGCAATTATTTAAACAGGATCTGGGTCCATGGGAACTCTGCAAACATTCACGTCGAGTTTCGTCATCATAATCTATAAATTATAGGAATTAAATTTAGTGCTGACATGTCAACAAACACCAGGAAATTTATCACCAACTATTTCATAATTTATCAAGTCACTTATTGAGGAAAAGTTCAAACATTCTCGGCTTCCAGCGCTTCCACATTTTTTTGATTGTAAATTGTAAATCTTTGGGTTTTGGACTGCTGGTTGGACAAAACAAGACATTTTAAGACTCTACTGGGCTCTACTGAGGGAGCATGGTGAAGTGAAAAAGCATATTTCCAACATGATCCCACACGACATTAAAAGACAAAGAACAAGACATACGGCATAAAACACCTCCTGGTGTGAGGTGATTAGTTTTGGTGTAACACAGAATACAATTAATCAGATTTCTGTTTGCAGAACGTTATGTAACCGTTCACTCTTTTGAATAAGTAATCGGATGTACTTTAGTTATGTTACGCTGTTTGTTTAAATGAGCTGACTGACCTGAATCTGGACCATAAGCCTTTGACTACACAGCACTATTTTCACCTCATTAACAATAGGTCAACAGTAGCAGCAATTACTTGAACAGAATTAAATTTCAGCATTTAACAAATCCTTCTTATGCAAACTGGAAAAGTGATCTAGTTTCCTGTTGGCGTTAAGAGGAGCGGAGCACAAGGTAGCCACAAAGTGAAGTGGTTTTCAATTCATCATCAGATTGGCTGAGTGGAGGCATTACAGCGGGCTTGTAAGAAGGTGATGTCAGAGAGCAGATCCTCACCACAGGCGCAGAGAAAGGCGAGAGGTTAGACTTCCTCTGCTGGGGAACGTTGTAGCTCTGATACAGTACTATCCCATACTGTGAGGACACAGGAGAAGAGAGATGGCATCAACTCACGTGTGCAAGCACTTCCAAATGAATTCATGTGAACAACATATGGAAGTAAAGGAGGTACTTTGAGCAGTCTGAAGGCAGTCATCCAGCAGGTCCTGCTCTGTTCGTCCTCTGCACACAGCATCTTTAGCTCCTTACAGTCGCTCCTCACTTTACTGGGCTGTCAACCAAGCAGAAGACGCAGCAGGACATTAAATTAATGAGCTGCACATCATCAACATGAAAGGCCTCTTTTGAGGTTTCTGGCATTTCAGAGACCCTCAAACCGGTGACACAGCAAGGAAAGACAACATTAGCAAGCCCCAGTGTGAACACTAATGCTTTGTAACACAGGTTTGTAGTCATTTGTGTTGATCAGTGATACATTACGTGCAATAAAATGCACTTGTACAATACAGTGTATGACACTACCGGACCTATGCAGTTGCATTTTATGATCACTGTTAAGGCAAGCATTTGTCATGTTCTCCAACAATGGACCACTGCGGCCACCAATAATAATCATCAATGATAAGACAATTATACTGTAGTCACGCACAACAGTAACACAATTAGATCAGAGTCATAAAGTGAGAAAACTCACTTTAATCCCAGTCACACAGTAATTTCTCTCTAAGGTTGTCTCCTGGTAGCTAAGCTGCAATATGCTACTGGTCATACCAGACCAAGTCAGGATGTCGCTGCAAAACCACTGTGTGTATTAAACTGAACAAGGGTGTGTTTTAATGCTTATCAATTCAACCATTCATTTGCGGTAACTACTTTAATATGATTACACACAATAGCGTTTTAACAATACTGTTTGGTACAATAGACAATACAGGGTTCACAGTGCCTTAGACTGATGGAGAAATGTCTGAACAATCAAACACATGATTTGGGCCATGATCCCCATGTTAAACACCTTCACATGAATAGTTTTTGAAAGTCAGACAAGGACACACTTGGCTATTGGCCTCTTTGACTATCGGCATGTCATTTTTTCTTTGGTGCCACATGAAACCTCTGACATGAAATGATGAAATTTATTTTATTTTGTGCCCTCTGGCATTTAATCTATGAAAGAAAGACTTCACCAGCATCGCAGCACAGACTCTCTCCATGTCCGTCTATCAGTAACAAGGACGTTACACACACTGCTCCTTAAAACGCAACCCCTACCGATAAATTAATTCATGTCACCATAGCAACATTCCAGCCACCCCCAGCCACCAAGTAAAATCCCTTACCAAATCCTGCACTGTCACCCCTGCTGACAGCATCTGACACACCAGTCGTCTAGTGTGTGTGTGTGAGAGTGTGTGTGTGTGTGTGTGTGAGAGAAAGAGAGAGAGAGCGAGAGAGGTGAGGGGGTAAGGCGGGCCAGATTCCCTGTACCATCCTGGCTTATCCGACTGGGCTTATCCCAGATCAGCAGGTGACCCACCACAGATAACTCCTGGAGTGGGACACACAGTGCTGAGTGTGTGTTTGAACCCCCCCCCCCCACTGGGTGGTTTTAACCCTTGGTCCTCTGACACACACAAACACAAACACACACAAACACAAACACACACAACAATATATGTAGAGGGGAGGCAGGTGCATCTTTTATGAAGCGGTTTTGCGAAAGATCATGTCATCCACCTCTGACGGCCTTATGACACAGTTGAAGTTTCACTTCTTCACCAATCACCAGACATTAGAATAAAGAATCTAAACTAGTCAGTGCAGGAAAAGGCAGATTTGTTTAATTTTGATGAATCTTCCACAACGTATTCATCGAATTGTTCAGGCTGCAGAGTTTTCTTGTACGCGTTACCTTGATGCAGAACTGGAAGTCTGTTGGAGCATTGTGAAGCTTTCTGCCCGCGATGATGGTGAAGATGTTACTGTCTTCCAGATCTGACAGCAGCTGCAGGTGTCGGGGCTCCTGTTTAGATCATCAGCGACATAACGAAGAGCATTATGGAGTGCTTTCAATTATTTAACTTGTTTTTATCTGAATCATTTAATTGGGTTGCAGCCAGACAAGAAACAAGAGGACTTGAAATTGAACAAAAAACTGATATAGCGATAATTTTATACATGTTTGTCAATCATGAAATGTGCCAACTGAAAGGTCAAACCCTCTCCACCACTTCACAGTCTCCTTCATAGCAGTTTCAGAATAAATACAGCAGTAACTTTTCACCTTGGATGTTCCTTTAGTAGAGTAGTAGAGCCCGGAGCGTCGGAGGAACATGTAGAGTTTCTTCCAGGACTTGCGTCCAGGCTCCTTCAAGTACAGATAGCCCTGGATCTCTGGACAGCTGCTGGAGTTCAGAAAGTTCTGCAAGGAAGCACATACACAGCATCTATCCGAAGCACTGCTGCAGGGGAAATGAATGTACGTAACACCAAAGTTTGTGTTTCTGCTTCTAACTTCCAGGAAAATGATTGTGTCCACAGCGAGAGAGTAGAATAATGAGGTAGGTTTTCTCTCTGTATTCCTAAAAATCTGGCAGCAACAACACTGGGTGGATTAATTAACAGATTTCAGGGAGTGTGTGTGTTTGTGTGTCTGTGTGTATGTGTGTATGTGTGTGTGCGTGTGTGTGTGTGTGTGTGTGTGTGTCTGTGTGTATGTGTGTATGTGTGTGTGCGTGTGTGTGTGTATGTGTGTATGTGTGTGTGCGTGTGTGTGTGTGTGTGTGTGTGTGTGTGTGTGTCTGTGTGTATGTGTGCGTGTGTGTGTGTGTGTGTGTGTGTGTGTGTGTGTGTGCACGCATGCATATTTTTGGACTACCAGATGTCTTCACAAAGATAACAAATCCTTCATAGTGAGAGCATTTTCCTGCTGTCACTCTCTTTTCAGGATGGCTGCTTTAGAGTTAGGATTTCGGTTTAGGATTATGAGCAGATGTAGGATTAAATTAGTGTTTAAATTAGGGGTCAGGTAATTAATTGAGTTCTTTCATGTGTGCTATTCAACATGCATGTGTCTCTTCACTGAGTCATGGTCTCACCTGCAAGAGCTGTGACTGAGGGATTGAGCCATCAGACTCCTGACACCAGGCCACCATCTGCTCTGGAAAAAAGTTCTAGATGGAGAGAGAGGGAGGGAGAGAGAGTCACTAGAAACCACTTAGTGCATATGCAAGCTCAGAGTGGGGTAGTGTTTCTCTATGCACATCTCTCTTTCTGTCTGTGTGTGTGTGTGTGTGTGTGTGTGTGTGTGTGATGAGCACAAGGACTCAGAGACAAAGAGAGAGAGAGAGAGAAGTGGGGAGAGAGAGAGAGACAGAGAGAGAGAGAGAGAGAGAAGTGGGGAGAGAGAGAGAGAGAGACAGAGAGAGAGAGAGAGAAGTGGGGAGAGGGAGAGAGAGAGAGACAGAGAGAGAGAGAGAGAGAGAAGTGGGGAGAGAGAGAGAGACAGAGAGAGAGAGAGAGAGACAGAGAGAGAGAGAGAGAGAGAGAGAGAGAGAGAGAGAGAGAGCACTCCAGCCTGGGAGTAGATGCAGTATGATCTCACCCGCTGATGTAATCCCCTTTAGCCAGCAGCGCTACTCTTAGCGTGATTGACAGGCCGCGGCCAGCACTCTGGTGTTTTACTGTGCTCATTACCACAGAGCTGAGGTCACCTGCTGGCTCTGACACACACCTAAATCACCGCAGCAATAATGTCACTGTATACCCGGCTGGCACGTAACAGCAGAGCCCCCATGCTGAGTCCACATCAGCAAAAGATGCCACGCTAAACCGGCGAATGCTGACTCGGTGGCTGTCAAGAGGAAGGTTTGTGTCCTTTAAATGATGAATGGCTTTGCATTTGATATTTTAGCTCATGCTCTTGAGCTTAAATCACACTACACACAAGATGTAGACTATATACTCGAGATGACAAAAAGACAGCACTGAATATAAGATTAGACCGACTAGCCCACTGGGACAGTAGTGGGCTTTTATTAACTATGAACAATCATTTAGTCTGTCTTGGTAAGGGATTAAAATTATATTAATTGTGGATCTGGTCAGTATACTACACAATTATAGTATGGAGTTTGACTCAACAGAGGGCCACATGAACAATACATAATATTTTTAGCCATGTCAGCAACATGGCTCAATGTCGGTCTGTCCAACTATTGGATGGACTGCCATGAAATTTGGTACAGTCACTAATGTTCCCCTCAGTGTGATATCAATCAATCTTTATTTATATATGCCTGCAACATGTTAGCATGGTGATATTAGCCTTTAACTCAAAGGGCCTTTGGGCTTCATAGAGGTGCCAATGTGGCCGTGGATTCTTTGCCTAGATTTTAAAACAACCAAAATTATGTTTTCAGTGCTACAGAAGTTTTGCAACCCCACGTAGAAAAAAATATATTCTGCTGGAAACACTAAAAGCCTGTAATTTATGGCTAAAACAATGAAATGTAAAGGTTTTGAATGTTGGCATGAAATTTCATCTATCAGCAGCTCCAATCCAAAAATATCAAAGCTGGAAAATCGGCTGAACCCCAGTTTTGTGTGTGTGCAGTAACGCGTGTGTGGATGTGTGCTAACCCAAATCAGTCGCAGAAATGAATTTTTAGTGATGTGAGAGACTCACCAGGGGGTTCCTGAAGAATTCATATTTGGCATAGTTCTTCCTGAAGAGGAATTTACTGTCGCTGCTCATGGAGGCTTGAACCTGAACCACCAGCTCGTGGTCCTCCAGACATCTCTCTGTATGAGGACACAGACACACAGTGTTAGTCAGCCGTCCACATCCTCACATCATCCTGCAAATCAGTTCATACTGCTTTAGGGCTTCTTTATATGCCAAATCTGGATCCGGATTTGAATATTAATTGAAATTAGGTGGGAAAAAAATACAATTCAGAAATTAAGGCATTTTAACAAAACACTCAAACTATAGTTTCACTGTTCGTGTTCTTTTTAGGTCCCATCTGCTGCATAACAAGCAGCTCTTTCACATGCATCCCCTCTTTCTCTCTTCATTTTTTTCTCATCTCTTTTTAATATTAAATGCATATTCTAAGATGTCCTTGTCATCAGAGGACCTTGTTTACTGTAAAGCGGTTTGAACAATGTCCTCTAGCAGCAGGTAACACAACAACTGTTTGATGTGTTAGAATATGACATTAAAATATGGGTATTTTTCCAATGGAAATCGGCATAAATTGCAAAGAATTAGAATTTGACACCTATAAAACAGACTTAACCATCTTTTCTAAGTCTCATAATTCTCCATGATTTCAATTAATAGTAAAAGTCATAGTTAGCAGGGCACACATCATACACAGTATGTTGTATGATCATTGAAATTACACATAAACCTGCCTTACTAAGAGCAGAACTGACTTATGTTCAGATTGTCCTTGGCTTTCTTTGTTAAAATGATCACAAACTGGAGGTCCTAGTTTACCCACTTCTTTTATTCACCATTACGTCACCACTTATACTATTGTATACAATGACACAGCAAGAACAAATCGCCTGTTACTAAGAGACGAGCAAGGGAGTAAGAGGTTAAATGAGGAGGGGCTGTGGAAAGAAGAAGCACTGTGAGGCAGGGAGGGAGGAGGTGAACGTGGAGATGAGAAGTGGTAGGAGATGGAGGGGGGGAAGAGGAGGAAGAGGTGGTGGTGGGGGCATTGCAGGAAGATGATGTCATGTATTTAGGCTGATTGCTGAGAGCAGCGAAGCCATAAGCAAAGTACAAGGCACAGACAAACACACATTAAGAGCTCACACAGGCCGAACCTGCTCACTGTGCACCACAGAGGCCCAGTTACTTTCTCTATGTGTGTGTGTGTGTGTGTGTGTGTGTGTGTGCTCTCTTCTTTCTGTAAGCTGAGGGCATATGATCTCAGAGCGAGGCCAATTAGAAATTGATAGTGACAGGATGTACCAGTTCTGCATGGACACACACACACATGAAATGATAGCAACCAGGTTTTAGCACCAATTCTCTCTTTCAGATTAAGTCACGGAGTCACACACACACACACACACACACACACACACACACACACACACACACACACACACACTGGTATATATATAACTGTGGTAACTTTTCTTGCTAAAAGAGTAAAAAGTATTTTGGCTCCAGTTTAGGGGTGGAAATGTCCAAGTTCTTTTTGAGTGTGTGCGTGCGTGCGTGTGTGAGTGTGTGAGTGTGTGTGTGTGTGTGTGTGTGTGTGTGTGTGCGCACGCGCTGGCTGCAAGCAGGGGAATTTCCTGTGGAGGGTTAAGGAAAGATTGATTGGCTAGAAATGCTAGGGGCTCGTCCGACAGAGAACTGCGATTGGTTCCTTGCAGCTCTGGTATGACGCTTCAGTTCAGGCCTCTCCGCCCTTCCCCCCCCTCAATCTCTCTTTCTGTCTCTCTCTCTCTCTTTCTCACTCCCTTCATCTCTCTCTCTTCTCTTTTTCTCTCCCTCCCTCTCCTCACCTCACATTCCATCTCTCCAGTGCACTTTTTTCCAGAAACGCAGATCAAGCAGCAAAGCACAAAGCGATCCTTTGACTCTAAAAATACGACTCGGGAGTAGGAAAGCCTCGCCGAGGACAAAGACAGACCCAGAGAAAAAAAATAAAGAAATAAATAAAGCTTCAAATGGAGACATGGCAAAAGTGAAGACACAGACACAAAGCATGAGTCTTGTGTTTTTCTTTTTTTGCTCTTCCTTTTTTTCCACTCAGTGAATTATTGGGAGGGAACAGGCATGCCAGTAGAACATGGAAAACACTTAATCCTACGACCACCACACCTCCCTCCCCGAGCTGTATAGAAGGCGTACAAGCACTTGTGCCATGCCCAAGTGAACATACACATAAGAGTATCCCCACCCATGCACGCACATACACACAGAAAAGGAGTATAGACACAGACGAGACTGAAACACACCTGCAGAGAAGACATACACTCCTAAAAACACACTACAGACAAACATACTGGGATGTAGTACCTCCGCAACTCATTCTACCCCTTTCACTTGCAGGATGGCTTTCATACACTTTCTCAAGGATGATATAATCTTCATGACATATTTTCCTGGTATATATCACAGTTTGTGGTGTAAAAAGCAAAAATGAATGCTCTTTTAGGGAAATATGTCTGATAATGTTAGATCATATTAGTGGTGGTTAGTCTAACTTGTAATGCGCCTGTTTAAACTGCTACATAATTGTATAGAACCAAAGCCTACAGAGATATATAAAAGTAGAAATTACACCCATTCCTGCAACAAAAGAACCAAAAAAAAGAAATATAGACACAAGCATGTGCCAAATCTATGCCTGGGCGCACACACTTACCAAGGCCGAGGATGGGGTGGTGCTCCACCAGTGTCCAGGCATTGTCGTCCAGACAGTGGCTCTTGTAGACCAGGAGCTGACAGACGTCCCTGGCTGTCATGTCTGCTGGGATCTCCACCACTTTGCCGGCCCCATCCTCGCTCCACACCTTCACTATCTGAAAACACATGGGGATAATGATGAGAATACATTTACAAGAGAAGTGAAGGTCATGTTTTCACAGGCTGGAGAAAGTCTAATAACAGTCGTTATGCGTGACACGTCCTGAACGGGAATTTGAATCTGCAAATGTGAAGGGTAAAGGGAGAATGTGACAGTTCAGAGGGTACATTTACCTCCATAACCAGGTGCTTGGTCAAGTCCACTCTTCAAAAATCCTGTTCACATTACTCTATCAATCCACTTAACCACTTTAAAAAAAAGAAAGAAAAGATGTCCAGGAAAGGTCGGCTGGCCCCTGCGCTCTCAGTTCAACCCTTTTGCCCACAGCTCAACCAGACTTCATCACACGCACATCCACGAATACGCATGTAAACCTGCTTCCGCACAAACCATAATGACACGTTTTCTGTCACATGCAAGAATATCCAGAGTTGGAAAAGTACCGCATTTTCACACTTGGACAGCGAAACAACACGGCGCATTTATAACATGTTGCATTTTGTCCTCAAAAATGTCACCGCTTGGAGCAGCGAGCTGGTACAGTTCAAAGCCAGAGTACCTCCCATTGTTGCGCCATTTTGAGCCATTTCAGCCAAGTGCCCAAAGCGGCGTTTAAACTGGGTGTAATTTTGCCATCTCTGAGTGTGTTGCTGCACAGATAACCACCGACCAGCTGCTTCACACCACTGTATGAGCAGATTCACACTCACACACACACACACACACACACACCAGGGAGAACTCGCTCTCCCATGCAGTGTAACACACAAACACACACATAAATATGAGCAAATGAACATCGGAAAGTGTCTGCAAGCAGACGACTCAGACCATTTTCAATCTATCAGAGCGAAATCGTAACTGTGTGTATATATTTGTGTATCCTCGCACACCCCTGTCCAGCAGGGAGTCCGCTGCCCCCCAGTTCACACAAAACCACCGGGGAACAACTGTTGAAAATGACATGAAACAAGACACAAAGCTGGTGACTGGCGAGATAGGGGTACAGAAAATTATGTCGAACAATGGCACCGCGAGGTGGCAACACACAAAATACCGAAAAACGGCAGCAACGGTGGCCTAGAAATGACACAAAACACCAGAAGCACCAACACGGAGAAGCTAAGAGAGACTCCGAATGCAACTAGAAACAACGTCAGAGCGCTTTGTGCCCCTGCAAAGCCAGAGGACTCCCTCCTCTCTTCCCATACGCCCCCATAAAAAAAGCTATTTCATGACGCATGAGTTTTGTTTGAGAAAAGTTTTAGAAACATTTAGGGGAAAAAAAATGTAAAGATCCTCATCGCTGCAAACTGATACACACACACACACACACACACACACACACACCACGACGGACATCCAGAAAAGAAAGGAACACACACACACACACACACACACACACACACACACACAAGTCTCTTACCTCCACAGCCTGAAAGAGGCAACAGTCTGGAGAGCAGGATGGCATTTTCACACTGAGACGCTCTCCAGTGACACAGAGAGACAGAGACAGAGAGAGAGAGAGAGAGAGAGAGAGAGAGAGAGAGAGAGCGAGAGAGAGAGAGAGGGGAGGGGGGGGGGGGAGAGAGGAGGAGGAGAAGGAGAGGAAAGGGTGGGAGGGAGGGAGGGAAGGAAGTCAGGAAGAGAGAGAGGGAGGGACAGATTGGCAAGGAGAATGCAAGAGAGGTAAGAGGGAAGAGGGGGGAGGAGGGAGGAAGTGACAGAGGAAGGACGAGAGTGAAAGAGAGACGGAGCGAGAGAGAGACAGCCTGCCCCTTCTTCTCGTGCTGGGCAGCATAAAGGCTGAGCTGCGAGGAGTGGTATGAGCCGCTGCTCCTCTCCTCCCTCCTCCCTCCTCCCCCCTCCTCCTCCTCACACTGGATTAACCCAGTGTGGGATTTTTAAACGGTGAGCAGCTACCTGTCACGTACTCTACACTCTTATCTTCAGGGCTGCGTTCAGAACCGCCCCCCCCCCCCAAAGAAAAGATCACCATCAGCTCCTTTTACTGATGGCGCGGCACCAAAAGTAACAGTCTTTCTCACTGTAACACGCCCACAACTCCCCCTCCACACACATATGCACACGGATAGAGAGAACAAGCTCAAACTACTAAGCCAATCACTGAACACACACACACACACACACACACACACACACACACACACACACACACACACACACACACACACACACACACACACACACACACACACACACACACACACACACACACACACACACCCTTTATTCTTATGCATCTACTGACATTTTCTTTGAGCTGCCTCACGGTTTAAATTTCTACCCCCTCCCTCTTATCCTCCTTCTCTTTCTCCTCCTCCTCCTCCTCCTCCTCCTCCTCATCCTCATCCTCCTCCTCCCCAGCTGCATGTGAAATACTATGCGAGAGTGTTAGGACCAGAGCAACATGTGTAACGCACACTGACGGCTTCGAGGTTCGCAAAGGAGGCAGTTGAAAGAAGACGGAGGGGTGATTCGATCTGAAGCCGTACGGATCACGTGTCGGGCATTTGGGCTTTGCTGAGGGGGTCAAAGGAGGGGTAGGGAGGCAGGGAGCGATAGAGGGGGAGGTGGTTGCTCAGCAAATCTGCCCAGCCTCGGGAGAGGTAGACAGAGGGGGGTGAAAAAAAAAAAGAGGGGAGGGTAAGAGAGAAGAATAGAGACAGAGAAAAGAGGGAGCTATGGAGGAATGTCAGTAATGCAATACTGAGTCATAATCAGGCTCATGTGTAGAGTGGAGGCCAACCCAGCTGGCCCCTAATACAGTGTGCATGAGAACTATGAGACGTGTACACACACACACACACACACACACACACTCAAAAGAGGAAGACAAAATGTAAACTATGACAACCGGCTCCAGCAGTTTTTTTTTTTTTTAAACTTTACAGCTTGACTTTTCCAGTCTCACGCAGCGGTTTTGCAGCCATCTGGGGAGCAGTATAACACTGTGCTTTTACTGAGTGCATGTATGTGTGTGTACGTGTGTGTGTGAGACAGAAAGGGGGAGAGGATAATGCATGTTCATGTATGTGATGAGCACATGTGAAAGATGGGGAGGGTGTAGGGAGAGATAACAAGCTTCTTTTGTGCGTCAATCTTTCCTCGTTTTCTTTCTGATTATTCTCCCTGTTTCTAATTTCTTCTATTAGTTTCTATTTGTTTGTGTGTTTGTTCTTTAACATTCTAACAGCTGTTTGTAGTCTCAAAATCCCCAGCCATGTCTCCTTTTACCGGTTTTTATCTTTACATGATGAAATTTAACTCACCTTGGCTTGTTCCTCCCCCCTCAGTTTTCCCCTCCCCCACTTCCTTCTTTTTCTCTCCACCAGAGGAGGGTGAGGGGTGGAAATGTACAGGGTTATTGGTCTCCTATGCTGCTTACGGCTACACACACATATACATGTACACACACACACACACACACACACACACATATATATATATATATATTGCACTGAAGGGTCATGGACACCTGCATATCTATAAACAAAGACACACACACACATATGAGCACAGTATGTACGGGGTCAGGGGTCAAACACAATAATCTGCACCAGGGTTAGGCCCACTTGACCAAGAGGTTTATGGGCCCCTAAACCTATCAGGCTGTACGGAAACACACATGCACACACAGGCACACATACGCGCACACCCACACAATCGCACACAAGCGATATGGTTGTTTTAGACCAGAGCAGATCTATTCCACAGTAATACGACCTGCCAATAGTAAAAGCAGTCTTGATTCATTTGGAGTGGACGATGCAGGCTACTATCTTATTCTTTTAACAGTACATCTGATCAATTCAAGGATTTGTCTTTTTTGTTTCTGTTTTTAAATTGAAGCTTCCTTCCAGTATAAATCAAACAAAGCATCAAAAATCTTTACATGTTACAAAAAGAGTACAAACATTTTCCAAGGGAAGTTAAATTCAGAAATTTGGCAAATATTGGCAATTTTGCACAATTCCAGTATAAAAATCATACCTTTGCAGAGTGAACTTATTAAGGGGGAAAATGTACATAAAAACACTGGGGATTACAGCATTTTTGTTTAAAAGTATGCCAAGCCAGTAAAACTACAGCCCTCTGTATGGACAGCTCATTCTACCATCACATGTACAGCCCACACTACCGCGCGGTCTAAGCCAAAGGACGACATGCTTTCTAAGTTCTGATCATATTGCTGGAGTAAATATATTTTTCATAATCTTTCAGTTCACCAGCAGATAGCAGCCTAAAGCAAAGCACACAGAACTTGTTCACACCTTCTAGCCAGTGGTTACCATGTGGGATGTAGCTTGATTGAGCGGAGGAGGAGTTCATTTATGTCCATCACTCTTCATTGTAAAACATCTCTTTTATTGTTCACTTTAAACCTCAAGTTTGTACAAACACGGCCGAACTGTCCGCTCAACATTTTTAAGGTACCTTTCCCCATTAATGTTTTTCTTTTGTTCTCAAAGAAAGTTCTGTTCATGAACAAAGAGCTTTGTCGTCAGAGGGCTCATCAAAATGCTGAGCTATTCATCTGTACCTGGCATAGCCTTGGTAGGTCAGTCATAGGGAATGTTTTTTTCCCTATGACCATATCTATGATATTAGATTACATTTCTTGGCTACTTTACAGATTTCTGTGAGACTGGGTTGGATTAGCATGCAAAGCGAGTGTCAAGTTTTTGTATAACGGCAAAATGACAGGACGCTAATGACCACCGGGTGGATGAGAAAAAAGCTAAAGAACACGGTGTGTTTCCAAAAATGATGAACTGTAGCAAACATGGGAGCAGAAATGTGTGTTTCCAGATGATCATTAGGTCAAGTGCGTCATGCTGATGTTAGCATACATGTTGAGTGAGCATTATAGATAGCCAAGGCTGGCATTGTCCCTGGGATGAAAACAGGAAAGGTGCTGTCCCTCTGTCTGTCCGTCTCTCCATTACACACAATGCTTCAGGCGTCCCTGAACTGCAGGAAGTTACACATCTCACTGCGACATTCCAGCATTCGTTGACCAGGACCAGGATTCAACTATGGTCACATATTTGATACCGAGAGGCCCGGCGGCAGTCTGTAGGAGACATGTTTACCGTTTGCCTTGGCTGAAAATGTTGCTTCCTTTCATTGTGTGCATTACTTCAGTCGTCCACCATTCACCACCTTTGATTCACACAGAAAGTTATCAGACACTACAAAGTTTCTTTTAACAAAATCTATATTGTGTATAGCTATATACAGCACATGGAGCCAGTACACGCAGCACTTAGTTCTTACACAACCAGCAGGCCCAAATATCCCAAAAATGATTCATTTACAGCAGCATCAGCATCATTTTTGGCCACTTTAGAGGGCAGCGCAACAAGCTGAGAGCACAACACTGACATATCACCACCTTGTGAAGCTCATATGAGGATTGTGTTGGAAAACTGTTGACTATTTACACATCCAACTGCTACAGAGCAACATCATATGCTGATAATTCTAATTTTATCAGTCCATAAGATTAAAACAATTTGCTGAAAGACATTAAAATACCGTGGGGTACTAGGGCAAAGTCTGGTGATAATTCTCTGTGTTTCCATTGTTAAACTAAATGTAACTTTATGTCATGGACTTGCAGGCAAAACAATGAAATCTTAAGTCTGCTACCATTAGGATTATATTAAGTGCCAATTTTTCTATTGCAAATGGTGTAATCTTTTTACTTAACAAATGTATTAAATGGATAAATCTTCCATTATCCTGCAATTGTGGAAATTATAATACCAGCTGCTACAAACCTCCAAATGATAGCTGGCTGTCTGGTGGAGGCTTCCTCTGTAGACTAACACACCCATCACTAATGTCAGGATTTGAATGCTGGTCGGTGAAGACTTCCCACTCCGGTCTATTACAGCTTCAGTCATCTTTCATGTCCATGAGTGGTCGGGTTTCAAGCCAGACAGAGCTGATTAGCTCTGCAGACAGGCCAAACTCAATTTCACCCCACTGGAGCGCCACCACAAAGCCTCACTGAGTGGCTCACCTCCCCACGACCCAGCGCTGACACGGCACTGTCTCACACACCTACACAGACACACAGAGGGGCTGTGACCGACCGAAAGACGTAGGTTCTAGGAATCCCTTCACGTGGCAGTGTCAGCCGAAGATTTTACTAAATAAAGTCACGTGGGCGTTGGTGAAAGTGATCCATGACAGATTATCAGAATCTTATAAATACATTTGAGTAGATTTGGCAGAAAAGTTTATGCAGCGATTTATTTGTCCTATCCGAACATCATCTTTAATCTCATTTGTCTGAGCAGGAAACACAAAGCTCTCCATCTCCACTTCCACAGCAAAATGAAAGCCTACTGCATATTTAGGCCATGTATAAGATAGCATTGGTCTCATTTGACAAATTCCAAGGAAACAAACTGCCTTTTCAGGAATTAAAATGTAACCTTACGTCCATTTCAAAAGCTCAATCTTAAAATGGTTTCATCTGTGTTGCAATCAGACACTGTCAATCTGAATTTCTGGCTCCCAAACTGGGAGAAAATTACCTCAAATATGAGTTCACCTGAATATTGCACACTAACAAGTTCATCATTATCTGGTTGCATCTGTGTGGTTTGTATTAGTGTGGCATCAAGTTCTAGTAGGACAGTAATGACGCATGTAATCTTCAGACAACACGTTCAAGCATGTGTCAAAGAAGCTCCTTTCGTTCCCTAAGAAATGACATAAATTGTGGCATGTAAAACATTTACTGCTTGGCAGAGACTCAAAAGTCCTGTAAATCATCATAATACATACAGACAGACAGACAGACACATTCCTATTAAGACCTGTGAATTCTAATCATGTTAGTGATTAAATCCAATATAACATAAAGCACCTTGATTTACCTTCAAACCAAGTAACCTGGTGTCTCTCAAACAATAGGACTTATATATCCATGTCATTATGAGCTTACTTTGTTAAACAGACTTTCACTGCCATCTTCATTCTTCCCACACACACACACACACTCATATATGCACCTGATCTGATTGCAGAGGGTCAGCAGACCATTGCGTGCAGAAGTACATCAGCTGACCGCAGACAGAGGGGGAGGTAGGAGTCCTAAACAGAGACACTGTGTGACTCAGAGCTTTAGACTTAAATTTGTTTTTATGCCCCGGCTGCAGTATATATAGCCATAGATCATACAGAAATAATATTTGCATGTTTGTCAGCTATTAAAACTTTCTTCAGGCAATGACACCATTAAATCCATTATAATGCATTATTATAAAACCACTAAACACAGACCATCTATTAAAAGGCCATCAATACGCTGGCTGCTCTGTGAGGCTGTACTTAACACATAGCAGTGCTTTGAGCTAAACGCTAACAATGTCAGCAAGCTTATGTTTATCAGCACACCAAATAACGCTGGTGAACATGGTAAACTTGATAGCTGTCACGCTAACATTTGCCAATGAGCACGAAAAATGATAAACCAAAGTAGAGGGATAGAGAGTCATCAGGATTCTGGGGACCATGAATGTCTGTACTAAATTTCATGGCAGTTCATCCACTATTTGTTGAGGTTTTTCAGTCTGGACCAAAGTGGATGACCGACCAAACTGATCCACATTGCCATATCTTGAATCTCTGAAATCGATCAAACCGTAGACATCCACAGCATGATTCCTCTTTGTTCGTTATCCATTTTAAATTTTTGTATAATTTCGCAAGCACCAAATATTTCTGTGATCACACCACACACTGAATAACAAACCATGAGAAACTGAGCTTTCACACCATTTTTTTTTTTTTTTTTTTTTTTTCATTAAACCCTTTTTTCTTTAGCCTTTTTCCACAGGGGGGCGGGGTCAGAGGTCAGGGTCATCTGAAGAACAGTGAACCCAGAGCTGGAAGGGGTTCAGAGTCTTGCTCAAAGCTGCTTCAGCAGAGTGGATACTTGCCAACACATTGAGCTTGAACCTGAGTCCTCTGCTTGAGAGATGGTCTATTTAACCACTGGGGCTCCCTGCCATCCCTGATGTTAGTAATGCTGCGTCTCTGGCCACAAATAAAAGCCGGAGTTGCGTTATAGCCGCAGTCATGATGCCAAAGCAAACCCATTCGCCCAGCGGTGACAGACAGGACCTGACCAAATCCTTGTGAAAGCCGGGGTAACTTGACTGAACTGAATGGCGCAAGACTGCCACGACTTGCGTGGGAAACGTGTAACATCAGAGTTCAGCACTGAATTAGCTTTGGCATGGACAGCTACTAGAACCCATGTAAGGAGTTAAATATGATTTACCATTATTAACCTGCACCTTCTTCTGTAATGTGATAGAGATGAAGCGTCATGTTATCTGTTCACGATACCCCAAGGGCATATCAATTTGTGTTATCAAAGTCAGCGCAGGCTATAAACCTGCCATGTCACGCACATGCACAGTTTTACTGGCTCATAACATAAGCTGTGTATCCCTTTGAGAAAGAGTGAAGCTTAGGGAAGAATGTTCAGATTCCACCTCTACAGCTGGAGGGAAAGAGATCCTATGATAAAAACTATGCCAATGCAAATACAATGCAACTATGTCTGTAGACCAATGCACGGCACGCCTGACGGTCTCGCCTGCATTGTTGTGTAAGCCATCCAACCTTAACTAAACTGATCTGCACACATCCATGCACACATATGCTCAAACGCATTCACAACCTTCACTAGCTGATAGCCTCGCTGTTAGCTTACAGGTGGCTTTGCACAACATCGCATGCCAACAGAAGCACTGATGTCTAAAGCTAATGGCTGATATGATCAGTGAGGGTTTCATTCAATCAGCCGGAGACTAGCCACGGCTCATTTTAAGCATTAGAGTGAATTAAAGTACATGACAGTTCCACACGCATCCGCTGGAGAAGGAAAGTTAATACTGGGGCTGGTTTAGGGAGATTTTACAGTCATAACATTGTTAAACACAACTAAAAGTCAACAACTATGGTGGTCTGTGAGGCTCAGACACAAGCTCACGCTTTGAGCTAAATACCAACATGCTCCGAACGACGGTGCAGACATGCTAATGTTTAACAGGTAATGCTGACCATCTTAGTTTAAAGTGTTATCATCCTCATTAGCGTGCCCTACGCTCACTGACACAAAGCACAAGTTCATGCATTGTAAACTACTTGTAAAATAACTAAATTATAGTGGAGATGTTTCTTAACACGGGTGGTGTTCGTTTCCCATGATCCCCATCACCTCCAGTCACACATTTATCACTCTCCGGGCAACCTCTTCTGCCTCTTCAGCCAAAAGGCTTTTTCTCGTTTGCTGATGATGATAAACATGATGGAATGTTGGAAGTGATTTTTTTGTTGGGCCTTTTACTCTCCTTCCAGCTCGAGCTTTATCGCTCTTCGTGCTGGAAGAATACTACCACCTTCCTGTTTTTGTGCCATTATGAGCAGTCCTGAAGAATTTCCTGCCGAAAACCAACCTGGTAACGTGCCACGAAAAATACAGTAAAGAAGAAGCAAAATGCTGCCCAAACTCTGACCTGTAATCTGTTTGAAAAATTAAAGCAGTAATGAGTCATCGATGTCTGATACAAAGCATATGTGAAGCAGCTTCAAATGAAATCCCACACAAACACCTCAAACTGCAGCTCAAATTCTCTAAATAAACAAGTTAACACAAAATCTGACTGATTGTTTGCCTCTTTAGATATGCAAGACAACAGTTAAATAAACTAAACTGGACAAAATGAAGATGTTCTGGGAAAGAACCACGATGCAAAATCCAGTCAGCTCTCAGGCTCAAACACAAACAAAGGATCATTTGTACAATCTGCAAACTTGCTCTCTGACTCCAGACCATGTGAGATGATGTCAACAAAATGCAAAAATAATGCTTTGCTTTATCACATGCTTATTTATGTGTGTGTGTGTGTGTGTGTGTGTGTGTGTGTGTGTGTGGACAATGCCACCTGTGTGAGTATCTACCTGTGTATCAATGTGTGCATGTGTGGACGAGAGCGCAAGAAAGAAAGCATCTAAAATAACTTTTATTGTTCAGGGTGGGCATCCTGAAAACATCTTTGAGAGGGATGGAACATTCCTGGAACAGGAGGCTCTGCCGGGGGAAGGAAGGGCAAGTCTGTGACTGACACACACACACACAGAGTGACGCTAGGAGCCAGGGTTGAAGCGTGTGAACCGGACATGGCCGCCTGTCTTGCCAAAGCCGGCAGACGGATTCAGAAGTTTCAGAGAGATCCGACCTGCAGACGTTCCCAGCCGTATTCCCAGGTTCCCTACGGAAGTCTGCACTCTGTCTGCAGCATCCTGGAGACATCGCTCATCCCCTTCCATGGCAAAACATGTCTTTCACTATGCATGTGAGTGTGTGCATATGTCTGTACATGTGATTGATGATGACGCTTACACACACACACAGTCACACAGAGTCAGATAACCCTGGGTGAGCTGTTGTGTAATGGAAGGAAAGGCTGTCCGCAGCCAAAGTCAACACATGCTGCTCTGACCTGAACATAACAGGCCAGTCAGCTGGTTTACACACACACACACACACACACACACACACACACACACACTCTTGTGATAGTGGTCAAGTAAAAGACTACAATACTACCATGAAGAGTCCAAAACGTTCAACAATCATGATATTGACCAGTAACAAGTCCAAAAACTGACGAAAATTTAATATAACACCACAGAGACATTTGTCTGTATGCTGCAATATGTGATGACAAGTCCATGCCTCCTCCTGTCAGTTGTATCATTTCAGAGAGTTTGTAATAGTGGTGGTACAGGTGTACTCACGTGGTTGTCGGAGGTCTGTATGGGGCTGAGAACAGGGGAGCCTGCGGGGCTGCACAGCTCAGGGAATGGGTTGGGGATGGCCGGCAAGGAGGCTGGACGCAGCTGCTGCTCTTCCTGCAGGCACCTGCAGAGGGAGACACACACACTCGTCACTGTCCTGGCTGAGCATGATGATGGGTGTCTAAAATCGCACCTCTGACCTGTGACCAAGCAAACACTTTTTTTGACTGAGACTGTTTTTAATGTAACAAAAACAAAATTGTTCTTCCTCAGGCAATGCGATCTGAAACTTAATACATAAAACAATTAAATTAATGCAGGGGGGGTGTGGTGGAGGGGGCAGGTTATGCGTGCCTACCTGATGGCCTGGATGTGCATGGGCTGAGAGTGCCGCAGCCTCTCCCTGGAGGGGGAGGAAGGGGGCAGGGGTGGGATGTGGCGATGGTGGGCCTGGCCGTGTCCCGAGTAGGCAGGGTGCATGTGGTGGTGGTGGTGGAGGTGGTGATGATGGTGTGAAGCTTGCACGTGGCCGTTGTTCAGGAGCAGCGCCGTGTCTGCCTGCGTGGAGTACACACTCTCCATGGAGGAGTTCATGTCATTCACCAGCTGCTCCAGGTCCACATCGTCGTCTGTGGGAGCAGGTGGAGGGGGGAAAGTGAGTGAGAGCGACAGCAAAAGTTGCAGGTTGGCAGAAATCCACTAGGTGTGTTTGAGAGATTATTTCAAAACCATCTACAACCAGCTGCAGTTCATTATAATCATCCTTCATAGACTGCTGTGGTCACTCTCTCTGTAAATGAGATTAGACTTAAATTATTCTGTCTGGTTCAACTGTAGCAGCCAAGTTTAGTGCTGAATAAAACAGAGCTGGAGAAGAATCAGAGTGATTTCATAGCTGTTCTCTTAGTGGTCATCACAGCTGATGTGAGATATGGATTAATAAAAAGGTAAAAAGGTTCTAGAGATGTGTCTTGTTTTGTATTTTTATTTCTCTATTTAAAGAGTATACACTTAGAAGCAAATGTAGTTATTGATAAAGGAAGCCTGTTAGGAAGAACAGTCTGCTTCACGCTCCATGAAGGGTGACCAGGCATCACACAGTTCAGTATTTTGACTTTTTGTCCCACTCCAGCTGTACAGATGAGATAATGCAATTCTGACTAGCACCTTTAATTAGTCTCAATTCAGCAGCGTCAACAGTGAAAATATTACCAGAAGCCCATCATGGCATTATGGTACACCATGAAGCATTGAGCAGAGAGAGACAGAGACAGCACACAGCCTTGTTTTGAAGTTTCACTCCTCGTGTTGGATTTCACTTTGGCTTGGATTTCCTCCGGTGGCTGTGTAGTACACTAACCCACTAGCTCGCCATTGGTCAGGTTATGTGAAACCTGTCATTCAAGAGGCTGAGTTGTCAATCAAGCATTGGGACGTGGAACCAACAGTCACCCACGGACTGAACAACACAACCAAACCAGACCAGACCAGACCAGACCAGACCAGACCAGAGTCTCTGGAGCTGCAGCTGAGTCAATGAGGCAGTTGCCAGTCAGTGCTTGTCTTTTAACCTGAATTGTTATAAATTAACTGAAGTTGGACCAGGATTTGGAAGGCCTCTTGTGAGCTCCCCTACATGGTTTGATGGCCTGCTCTTCAATCACTCCTTTTTATTCTTCAATGCTAAATTAATACACTTTTTTACAGTACTGAACACTGCAAAATCTGAGACAAATTAAGCTGAACTTGCTGACTGCACTAATTATTTTCCATGTATCATCCCTACAGAATTATTAGGCCTAGTAAATATCTTACAGACTAATGCGCACTGCCAGCGAGTAGTAAAAGTGGACTGTTAAAATCTCTAATACAGTCAGTTTTAGGATAAGAGCACACTAAGAGCAAGACTTAGTGGGTCTGGCAAATGTCCTCACAAATGTGGTATGTCTCAGTGGGTGTGTACTGTACATGTGTGTCCAAAGCCCTTTGGTCCTATGTACGTCCCACCCCAACACCACACACAGAATTCCTGACATTCCTGTAGGAAGAAATTGCAGCACTCTGGGAACATTCACCAGCCTGTTCGTGGCATATGGTGGCCAAATGATCAGGACAAAGTAGGGTACCAAAACACACACACACACACACACAGAAGAGCCTAGGACACCATGTACACTATGCAGTGCTGATTAGCATGTGTGTGTAATTATACAGGCGAATTAACAGAAAAAACACAATGTAATGCGCGCGCGCACACACACACACACACACACACAGAGTGGAAAAAATATTGCTGTACCAAAAACAGCAGGAGTCTGCTCGTCTGATCTCAGATCACAAAGAGGTATGCATCACACACACTCACTCACACACACACACACACACACACACACACACATAAAGGACAGTCTGGGACACAAGGTCATGTGATTCTAGGGATTCCAGGGGGGGGGCACACAGTTGGAAAAGACCAGGAGAGCAAATGAGGACACACAGAGATGGTTCTTAAGTAACGTAATATATTATAGGCCTTTTTCACAGCAGACAGTTGAGCTGTAGTAGGAAAAGCACGTGTTACTAAATACATTAACCACGGATCTCTGTTCACAGTGTGACAGTCAGCCAGCATGAATAATGCCAGATAAATGGAACTTAGCCATCATTTCACTGTTTTATTTACACCCCTGCTTTTCTTAATGTAACATGTCAATATATCTTATTGCACACTGGCCCATTACACACAGACGGCTGCAGGTGGAGCCATAAATTTTAGTTTTCAGAAGGTCAATATCCAGAAATCTGGTGAGTGTTGGCCTTGAATTTATACTTTGACTTGTCCCAAAAATAATAAAATTGGAGATGAATGTGAAACAGTGAAAGCCACGATCAGGGATGAAACTTTAAGTCGACAAGAGCTGTCTAGCCATGCTAGCAGCACGGCTGTAGGGATGGAAGTGTCCACAGGTCCAGGTGCGAAATCTCTCAACAACTACTTGAGATTTCTATGAGATTTAATACAGATATCCGTTGTTCTCAGAGGATGAATCCCATTGACTTTACTGATAACCTGCCTGATAACCTTTTATCAAGAGCCAACAACATGTTGACATTCATTGTCTTGAGATGTCTAAACAACTATTCAATGGAGTGCCACAAACATTCATGGTCCCCTCAGGATGGAATCAAAGCAGCTTTAAAAATTAGCATAAGCTCTGGGAGCAGAGGAGGTAGTGGAGAATTATTGGTTCAGCTGTCATTGGCGAGTCCATCTTTTCTCTGGACTGACCTCATATTGGTTTTACTAAACTAAATCCAATATTTCAACAAGGTCAAAAATCTCGTCCATCCTTTTAGTCTTGAGAATAGGAAGATCTTCTCTCTTGTAGCTAGTCTCTGTTGGAGCACCAGTTTGTGATTAAGGCTGATAAGCCGACTGGTGTTTTACATAAAAATGCAGCCTAGTGCAGCTTTAGGAGGATAATGACTGTATCATTGGCATTCCTTTCCGTCCTCCCGTTGCTGGCTTGGCCCACGCTGCACTGCTGGCCTCAGTCAGAGAAGCCAGAGGACATATGGCATGAAAATGTCTTCTCCTCCCTCTCTTCTACCAACTGTGACTTTGAATGTAGATGAACTGCTGCAGCACTCTGGCTAGCATCTGACAACAAAACCTACCATACAACCGTGGTAATTCATTCCTGTAAGATCCCAGAATACACTGAATGAGGGCTCTCTGTCCCTGGCCACGACAACCTGCAATCATCCATCTCGGACAGCAGTCTAGAGGTCAGAGAACAGAGCTGGACGTTCAGGGTTTCAAGGGCAAAGTGCAATTGAGTGTATGCAATACAAATCCTCCAGTTTGGCACAAAAATGCCCTGTGGTGCATTATGGACAATGAAGTAACCATGAAACTAGCGAGGTCTCGGATTTAGTTCGGCACATATAATGTGTAAATGTGCTGTCCTGTTGACAATCATTAAAGTTACTCAGCTTTTAGTGAGAATTAGCTGACATCTGTAGATATAATGCACAGCTTAATTAAATAACTCTACTGAAGTGAAGCAGAGGCTTCATAGTAAAGATTATGAATAAAATATTAAATCTGGTCCATTATATTGGCTGGCTTACATACAGTCAAGACCTTGGTATGTATCAAGACATGTGCCGTCAGACCATCAAAAAGACAGGGCTGCTTTAAATGAAGGGCATGTAACCTGAGCCAGGCATGATCTAAATATACAGCACGTCTGTCAGTGAGACTAATGTGATGCTTCTCTGGAGTGCAAAGTCAGAATGAAACAGTATCTGGGTGTATTATTCACTGAAGTCATCATCCGTCAGACATCCGATTCATTTCTAGGGATGTTAATAATTAACCGTTAACAGTAATGGACGATAGGAATTTTGCTAGGTTAATACGGTCAGTGAAACATGTACAACATATTAATGTTGCTTAAAGAGTGTTTGTGCAATGTATAAAACCAATATAATGCAGCGAAAGGAGGATTTAGCATATGTTCTGGTGGCTATACAGCTGCTGTCGGGGTAACCATGGCAACCTGGTGGAGACACTTCTCCCAGTTGGGCCACTCGGTCCTACCCTTTCCAGTGATAGACCAGCGTCTAAGTGGCTGCTTAAGGTGCCCCTGCCACCAGGGGGCCCCAAACTCATGCATCATTTGCTGAATTGACAGATAGTGTGACCTGGCAACCCTATGTCAATGACGTGTTCGAAATGCATCGCAGCCTGTGTCCAGGGCTCCCTCTCTGTGTATACAGGTTGCGACAAGGCAGGTAAAAATTTCAATTTCAATACATAAGTTATAACCGGAGTGGATCACCAGAGCCTGCATGTATGGATAAAGCTGATGAAGTGCAAACTTTCAGGATGTTTGACCTCAGAATCATCATATGGTAACAAACAATGTTGAATGAAGCTAACTTAGCATTGTGTGGCAAGGTTACATTCAGGTCTGTCTATTTCCAGGCAGCAAGCTGTCAGAGTGACTGTTTTTTTGAAGAGCGGTAGCAGAGTACGAGGAGGAACTTTGTCTTCACAAGAGGAGAACGAGTGACTACAGAAGTACTGGACGCCTTTAGGCCTGGAGTCCGCTGACACTGAGCCGGTTTGTACAGTTTCATCGTTCTCCTCACTGTAAACTGCTGGATCTGTGTATCGTCCATTCATTCAATATTACATTCAACCGGGAAAACAGTAAAACTGGTCCGAGTGTGTTTGACTGTGTTTATTTTTTTCGGTTTGATCTAGAGATCATGCTTTTGTTAATCTGTTATTTGGTTTGTACAAATTCATTCTGCCACTTAGTACTTTGAATATTTAAGTGCAAATTAACACCAGACCACATTTGACAACAGTATTGTATTAGAATAATATTTCACAGTATCATCATCATTATATCACTATCAATATAAACCTAAGAAGGCTTATGCTGTAAATTGTACATACACACATATACTCGCAGATAATCTAACCCCTCTACATCGTGAATATGAAAAACCAGAGTCATTCCTTGGTCATACTTGGTCAGTAGAGCTTATTCTGACCTTGATTCTATTGAGGGCGCCGAGGCGGTGGTTGACCCCCTAAATCAAATTTTGCAGAGGGCCCCATAATGGCTTGGCCATTGGTTAAGTCTTAGGTATTAAGTATTATCAGTTAAGTATTATTATTATTAGTATTATTAGTTAAGTATTAACATCCCCAATTTCTTGAGATCTAGTTTTCATCGTCTTCTCTATAGCTGGTGTGTGCTCTTTATTGGAGATTCAGTAAAATTAGTGTTTTCTCCCCACACAGCTCCTATAATCCTTCTCTTGCTTATCTCAATTTACATATGTGGATAACTGTATACAAACCTAGAGTACATTGACATTCACTGAAAAGTAATATCCATGGCTACTTTTGTGCTGTGAGTATCATTAATTTGTGGTTTAATGCAGTGTAATCTACTTCATTTAGCGCTTTTCCATTTTCCAGAATTACATTTATAACTACCACAAAGTGGATATAAAACTGCTGCAATCATTCTTATGTGTGGGTGACAAGAGCACAAGTGCAAATGCTTTCTGCATTACAGTCTGGTATATTAGGCTTCATACGTTGGACAAATCGGTAGCTCAAGTCAAAATTTCTTCTTCTGTGCTTGTGAAATGTCAGACAGCTCTTTAAAGAGGCCCTTACATTTCATTCTGATCGCAGACTAAGAAAAAAAGCTGTATAGGAATGACCAAAATGGGTCCAGAGTTGCTACAAAGTGGAATCCAAATAAACAGGTAATTTATTTTGTCTTAATGGAATTCTGCGACTGTAGAAAACCTCCTCTAATCACTGTGGGATCGGCCGTAGTGTCACTGCCTGTATTCGAGTATGAACATGCATACCTTCAACTATCTCCACCCCTGCCCCACAGACCTATGGCCTACTTTCTATTAACTCCCCTCTGCCCGGCACTGGGTGACCTACAGGCCTATATAAACACACCATCCGCTCAACCCGTTCACGTGAAGCCATATTCAATCGTCTTACATGAGCTTTACCACCACACATCAGCAGAGCAGACAATCAAGCAGACAAAGCCACCAACCCAAAAGAGAAACGGGAGGGAGAATTTACAGCCTCTCCACTCCTCAAGTTGGCCGCTTTCCAAAAGGATTCCCAGGACTTTCTACGATGGCTGAAGGGATTTCTGGGAATATATTGAGAGCAGGTAAACATATGGATGTGTGTGTGTGTGTGTGTGTGTGTGTGTGTGTGTGTGTGTGTGTGTGTACTGGGGGGGTCGGGGGTTTGTAGAAAAGTGCTGAGTACTAAAAAAAAAGGAGGGGGGCACTTTAACACTCGTCTATAACCTCTCCATCTGGACTGCAGAGCCTGCAATGATGAAGGGAGAAAATGTCCTAGATGGAGATGGAGATAGACAGACGTGGGGGGGTTCTAGGAAGACAGGAAGACAGGATTCAGTAGGTCGGCAAATACAATTTGACTGTGGAGAGATCCCATAAAAAGAGGTATGAAAAACAGAAATAACATGGATTGAACAGTGTCATCCATGTTTTACAAGATAAAGAGTACATAAAGATGGGAGAATATTGACCATATTTCAGATTTTGATTGAAATCCCTGAACAGATTTCACATAGCTTGGATGAGGAGAGGAAAGTTACCATGGTGATGTGGCAAATTTTGATTGGCCGATCGTTGAAAGCCTGGAACAATCAGCTCATCGGGCCTGCGAGAGGAAGTGCGGTCCATGCTCTCCTGTCAAACAAGGCAGAAAAAAAGAAAGATTAAAAAAAAAACATGCAGTAAAAAAAAACATGCAATGGGTTTAAGGTGTCAGATGTGTTAGAGGAGGGTGAAACAACGTGTTATTTTCACAGAGTTCAGAGGGTCAGACAAAGGGTGGGTTCCTGCCTCTGTTCTCGAGGAACATCAAGCCTCAAGTTCAGAGACCAGTGACACTTTGACCCTGTGGTACTGTGATTTTATGACCCCCTGCCCTCGCCCTCTCTCTCACTCAAGACACACACACACAAACACTTGCACAAACTCATACACAAACTCTCACATGTGAAAGCTGCATCAGGTACTGATTAAAAGAAACAAAACAAAAAAAAACAGATCAATCATTCTTAGAGCAAAAACATACCAGTTCTGGCACACTTGTACAATCTCACACGTCTGGAGATGCACGCATACACTGCCAAGCTCCTCACACATTGTCTAATTTGAAGCAGCCTCAAGGCAAGAAAGCTGCAGAGGAGAAAGACGGGGAAGAAAGCCAAACAAATTTTCAATCTTCCCTTTTCTAGGAAAAGGAAGAACGCGGAAGCATTGCTTCCAGGAACTGCTCGTGGCCAGGGGTCCTGTTGTGCATGTATGCACATACACACACACTTGCAGCTCCCCTTGGTGCTTCGAAAACATCCATAAATGCCCAGAGTAAGATTTATAGCTCTGAGAAGCGGCGGCCAAAAGCTTTCCAAGGAAGGCAACTTGGCTGCAGGGCCTGTGGGCTGACAAAGAAAGTCTGCAGGCTTCTGCTAGAGCTGACTAGGTAAAGATACAACAGCTCCTCCAGTAAACTCCCTCTGATACAGCACATCTTACTCATCATGTCAGAGAAATACAAGCCAGCATGCAAGCAACAATGAGCATTACTTCAAATACACAGAAAAAGTACAATCCTGCTCCAACAGACAAGCAGTAGGTGTATTTCTACACTTTAAGCCCATTTTCTTTAGTAACCTACGGCAAGCAGATGACCTACACAACCTGTATTCTACCTGAATGCATTTAAAATGGACAAATGTAGCTGCTTCTGTTGCTGTGCTAACATCTCTTGTGTAGACACCCTGTTAGGCAAGAAGATCGATACCGCTCCCATGTCTGTCCACTGAATACAAGGCTAAAGCTGGCAGCCCGCTAGCATATGCCAAGACATACTCATATCAAATGAAATGCTGCTTGGGCTGATGGGGTTATTTCATTAGCTTTCCATGTCTTTAGCCAGAAACCAAAGTATCTGGCAAACTGAAATCAAAGTGAGTTAACGGATTACCAAAGTTAGCACAATTCAGAGTGGGACATTACTGTCTGTAACACATTTCATGGTAATCCATCCAATAGTTTGTGACATTTCATTAAAAGCCAAAAATGTCAACTTTCTGGTGGCACTACAGGAAAAGTCACCAAACTTATTGGGCACCATGTCCAATGTCTGTAGAAGATTTCATGGCAATCCATCCAATAGTGGTTAAGAGTGGTGTAGGTTATTTTAGCCTGGGCCACCCAACCTCATCACCACTGGTCTTCTTCAGGGACTAAAGGGGTGATTTGTATCCTTGGCAAAATGTACAGACATATGTCTTGTTCAAGTACTTCTGGGATGTAATATTCTGACGGATAAACTGCAGTCTTTGGTAAAACCATCTTTGAACAGTTCCTTAAATTCCATCTCTTAAAAACCTGAACAGGTAAATGAGTGGTGTAAAAGGGTTGTTGGAGGGAGTGCAAAGAGACCTTGCACTTGAAGGCTTTGAACGATGGTGTCCCTCCTGCTTGCTCTGTTCTTCCAAAGCACTGCTTGCTTTGATTCTCTGTTCTGCCGTAGTGTTGTGGTGATTTCCAGAGCGCATCATTTCCAAAAACAAGAACGGAGAGTTGAGGAGTCGTCTCGTGTGCTTTTTTTGGATTTGAGTGAGTTGTTTCTCGTCCTGGATTCTGGAGTCTTGACACATTTGTTTGGACAAATGTCATGGTTGTTGGAGTCAGCAGAACTTGTGCCCCTGGAGTTTCTATCAGCTCCACATCGTGAGGTTACTCTTGTTCATGAGTAGTCATGGCTACTCTAACTTTTTTTTTTTATCATGAGGAACCTCTTTCACTCTATAGCCCACAGCATTAACAGCCTGCCATTTTAACATACTTTTTTTTCAAAGCATCAAAGAGGTATGATTCCTCGAAAGCACAAGTACAAGACTGAGCATGCCATAGTAACCAAAGCATGCAGCCGCTGACCTCTGACCTCTCAGAAAATTAAAAAAAGAAAGAAACGTAGTCCATGGTCTTTAACAGAGGAGACATGTTCAGGACTGTTGGCACAAATACTGACATTTGGGGGGGGGGTGTCCATTAAACGCTTCATTCATTCCACTCTTCTGATTGGTTAAAGTCATAACTCAGCTGAGGTTTGGGTCTGTGGACTGTGGTTTCTTATTGCTCTGCAGTTCATGTGTCTGCACATTAACAAATATACACTCATACATAGGGACATGGAGGGGAATAGAGAGAAAGAAAGCGAGAGTTGCTGGCTGCTTTCTCTGAGACATCTCTGGCACTGATCCAAAGTTCTCACTAAGATAGACACACACACACACACACACACACACACACACACACACACTTCGGAGACTGGCCTGGAACGTGGCCCAGATTCCCAAACATGCCTGGCGTTATGTATAGGGTTATGTAAGTATGCTGAAAAGAGGACTCATTTGCGCCTTATCTATACACACTAAACCTACAGACACTGCCTACAGAGAGACTCCATGAGGTGTGTGTGTGTGTGTGTGTGTGTGTGTGTGTGTGTGTGTGTGTGTGTGTGTGTGTGTGTGTGTGTGTGTGTGTGTGTGTGTGCCATGCTGTGTATGTCAACTGGCAAGCTTTACATAACAAACACACACACACAGCAATGTTGTAACCCACTTCTCTCCCTCTAACTATCAAACTCTGTTTTTTCTCCACTAGATGCAGGGTGGAGGAATGTTGTTTTCTATGGGGATTCAATTCACTATTCACTGCAGTCTTACTGGTGCAAAACCCTTTCCTGGAAGCTAATGTTAACCAATCCAACTTCGTGTCAGCTCAACAGGGGCTCAGCAGTCCCACGGTTTGGGTTAGTAGGGAGCTGCATTTTTGTATCTCCATTAAGAGGAATAACGCAGCTGACGCTACGTCACCTCCATCGTCCCATCGGTCCCAGTTAAGACGTCATACCATCAATCCTTAGCTTTCAGGCTTGTCACAAAACAAAGCCCACAGTTTGTTATTGTTGTTTGTTTAGCGCTCTATTTATAGACCTCCACGACGCTCTTTAGCCAAATTCTTTAGGTTACTGGAGGGTTGGAGAGGAGAAAATCCAAGCTGAGAAACAAAGGGCTCATTCTGCAGGAGTTGGACAGTGGAAGTGGGTCTGTTGTGCAGCAGAGATGCCACATTTCACCTAACTAGGCTGGGAGTCATTCACCGTGAAGCAAGAAGATTCACAGAGCCACTGCACACATGTTGATAGACACAGAGAGGTTTGTACTTAACGTGTGAGGACTTTTGTCAACAGTCTTTCCCTAACCCTAACCCAAAACCTAAACTCTTTCCTAACCTAAAGATAATTCCAAACTTAAAGCTGCACTAATCAATATTTCTGTAATAACAATGCTGAATACATCAACAGACATAGCAGTATGCCAACATCACAACACCAGGTGATAATATGCCTGTATGCCATTTTTTTTAGGTTGTTTGACTGACTGTACATTTTTTTACAACATGGATCTTATTTTTGTAGATACTCACCATTTCTATTCACTAACTTCTTTTCTGAGATGAGCGAAAACATAGCAAGTAGGCCTACACAAGTAGTTGCTAACTTAGCTTCCTAATTACACAGGAAATTTAATTTGTGCAACTAGTAACAGGTGCAACTAGTGACATCAACAATGGGAGTATTGATATTGCGTGTGCTGGCTTACAGTCAATGTCAAGGGACTTAATGTCAAAGGTGTCACCAGTGCTTTTCTCTGCATGAGCTTTTCTGTTTCAGGATTTCATAATTTTCTGTTCACTTAACTCTAGTGTAACATACACCAATATGCCACCATTGATAATCACACGTAAACCACAAAATATTTACCTGGTAGTTTGAGTGATGTAAGAAGTAGTCAGGGCATCCTGCTAAGGCCATGGTGTTCCTTCAGTCTTCCCTTTGTAGGGAATGATGCCCTCTGGTCTCACCAGCACCCTGCACATGACGGAAGAACACAGCACAGAAAACAGACAGGATGAAGAAGAGGAAAGAAAGCACCTTTGACTAAACCGGCAACACTGAAATTAGGGGAGAAACCACAAACTCTCATAATGAACTGAACGGTGAAGGTGAAAGAGAAACCTAACGGGAGTAACTCGCACACAAAAAGAAGGGACTTAACAACATCCAAAAACCATCCCAGGTGCGAGTTGTGAACTTTGTAAAACCGGTATCCATTTGGTATGCCTAAAGACAAAAGACAAACCCCCGACACCCCTCTCTCTGCTAAAGAGAAAACAAAGCCTGCATGTGCGAATGAATGCACATGCATGGATGAACATGTGCACACCGAATCCAATGTAAACACAGCCATTGTGTACGACACACACACACACAAGTCAGTTCTCAAACAAAGCTTGGGGCTTAAGATTAAATAAGAAACCCTCTCTAAGCTAGCAACACATGACCACTCACCACCTGCAGACTGATGGGGAAGGCAAAAGGGGGGGAAGAGAGGGAGAGCCCTTCAGAAGGAACTTGAAATAGGAGTCGCCTATTTTCACTGCATTGTGCGGCATTATCTGCTGTGAGTAAGCAGGGAAGTTGTGAGTTTGGAAAGGGGATACACACACTGCAATACATTTCAAGCTGTTCAGCATTGAGTCTGATGTTGCTGGGAGCAAAAACATCCTGATGGATGACTATGCAAGTCAATTTATATTGCTGTGTTGTTGAACAGAAGGACATTTCTGATGCAAGTTGACTTCAAGAAAGACAGAAAAATGATTATACAACTCGCAGTTACACCCCAAAACTTATTCCAACCACTTAAATGTGAAGATAAATGGCTTCCTTGGGCCTGCACGATGTTGTTTTGGAGTCGGATTTCGATCTCCATTTGTTTCATTGTTTTGGCTCGAAAACGCTTTCCTCGCCTGTTGGTGGAAATCCCAGATCACCATCAAAATCTAATTGACTGTTCCCTTTAAGAACTTCTAACTGCCCACCCAGTTTCTTGGAAAGCTGCAGTAACACTTTAGAGATGTCCAGCTTATAAACTGGATTTTTCTCTCAATTCAAGAAAAATACAAACGCTCCACACAGGAAGAGAGGACTTGTTAAGATGGATATTTCTGCAGCCCACATACACATTTCAGGAAGTGCAGCAACCGATACTGCCTCCAACAAAGCTTCAGAAAACTGAAGACACACACACACACACACACACACACACACACACACACACACACACACACACACACACACACACACACACACACACACACACACACACACACACACACACACACACACACACACACACACACACACACACACACACACACACTAAATAGTGCCTCTCACTCTTCGACTCTTCTGGTTTCTCTTCACTTTTTCTCCCAGCATGTCTCCATTGTACAGGTCATTATATAACAGATATCAGATGGTTCAAACAATATGTCTTCCTCCTCCTCCTCCTCCTCCTCCTCCTCCTCCTTCCCCTCCTCCTCTCTTCTCCCTCTCTTTTCACCCCACTAATTACAGTTTCCACTGGGGCTCTGCTATCTTTAGGTCACTCTGCTGACTGAGAATGTGTCTGGATGTGTGTGCACAGTTGCACACATACAGAAAAGACAGCCTCTCCACTTTTTTTTTTACTGCTACCAGTTTTATACCTCACAAGCTCTTGCATGTGTGTGTGTGTTTAAAACAATGAAACTGCTGGCCAAAAGGGCAAGCGGGGCTGATCATATGTGTGGCTAATGAGCCTGAAAGCAAACCCAAAGCTCCAACTGCTTGACATTTGCTGACATTTGTGGTTCCTCCTGTAGAGAAAGGGAGTAATTCAGCTTTACTGGTCATACGGGGAGATCTAGAGAATTAAATGGGGCAGGGAGCAACTTAATAATGCCACACGTGTGTGTGTGTGTGTGTGTGTGTGCGTGCGTGGGTATAACACACCACACTTTTAAATCTTTCTAAGTACAAATGAGCTCAGATGCTGACACTAAGTGCATTATAGTAACAGGTTTACAGTGATTATGACTGCATTTTCTTATAAAAAAAATACAAGGGCTGCATTGCTTTAATTGTATACTATCTATCTCCATCTGCTCCTCACACACAGTGGCACAAGTCTGCCACCGAGGGCCTCTTATGGGCCTTCATGTTACCTGATCCTAAACAGACCTGCAGTCTTCTTTATGTACCAGGAAGGAAGGAAGGTGGATGTTTAGCAGCGTGCAGAGATTAGCCTACATTAAGTCACAGCTAATGGAGCTTTATGACAGACCATCAACACACACACTCACCAGCTTATCCTCCTTGATGCAGCCTCCTGCATGCACTGTGGCTTCAGATTACTCTCTTACAAAGTAGCAATTAGTGGAAGAGACCAAAGCACAGTTACAGTGAGGAGAGGGAACAGTTCCTGCAGAGGCTTTGTGACACTGATGGAGCATCTAGGCTGACTGGTGTGTTGAGGAGGAGATGTGCCGATTCTTGGCTACCTACATCCATCACTACCAATAGTCTCTGTGTGACTGCAGCCATGTGGTGTTTAACAGACTTAAAATAACTTCGTGCTCCAGCTGGGGATCTTCAGAATGCCAATAACAACATCTTGCATGTGCTCGGTATCATTTCAAAAGCCAGTGTCTCCATAGGCTATACCAACTACAGTAGTTTGAGAGGATAGTAGATAAGCGCGCTGTCCTAGCAGCTCATGCCACAGCCAAAACAACATGCCAGTCCAGTCTTATTTCTGCGAATGAATGCGTTGGTAAAGTAAGTTGAAAAGCGTCTACCCTCCTCTGCAACCCCGTCCATGAGCAGTCAGCTCCCACCGACAGAATGTTTGACACCGAGCTAAAGCACATGCGAGCTATACTGAGTTTCCAAACAAATAACCGAAGTGCTTACGGTAATCAAAGGGCAGGACGCAGCTCAAGAGTCGTGTTCCGGACGCGCGGCGGAGCAGCACCCGGCGCGCTTCGACCGTCCTCGTCTGGGTCTCCACACAAACTGCTCCCCCCTCTAAAAAAAACTGTCCGCAGCTCTGTTGTCTTCACCTTGTCCCCCAACCCCACCCCCACCCCCTCGACGTGCTTTCCTCGCACGCTCACACTCGCACACATCCAAACACGCGCACACATGCGCCGATCTCAACCTGCACTTTCCGACCAGCTGACTCCTCTCGCTCTCTGCACGCGCGCGCGCGCAAACACACACACACACACACACACACACACACACACACTGAAGGAAACCTCCTCTCCGCCCCGCCCTGTTCACAGCAGCACACTGCAAAAAGTAAACCTGTTTTTTAACATGCAGGTAGTCAGGGTCCACGTCTTTACGCAGAAAACGACAATCTATCTTTACTGAGTTTCACTAATTTGCGGAACTTGTCCTGTCATTTTATTTTGAAAGAAAAATCCCCCCTTTTGAAGCCTCAAAATAACTGCAAAGGTTGACATTCTTTGCAGCGTGTCCGAGACCTGACTTTAACCGTACAAGTGGAGGGAGGCCTCCACTCTGAGCTGAAGTGATAGTCATTAGTGTCAACCATCCATCTGGTGTCAGTGCTGCAGGCGTACAGTATGTACCTGCACTGTAGCCTGCAGCATATGTCCTGTATGTCAAATCTCACCACACATTTAAAACAGCCAAAGTCCCTATAGGCATATTACAGCCATACCGTAGGAGTTCAAAATAGAGCATGGTAAGGTCACTATCTCCCTACTGAGGGCCATGAACAGACTGTAAGGATTAATGGTGGTTTTAAAACTACAAGTGCAGTATTTAGACAGAAGTATTTGGTCCAAAACCACAGAGGTGATAAACCTAATCAAATGTACACCCTAACCTCACTTTTGGGGACCACAAACACGCTATACGAAGGGATGTGGCAGGACTTTAGTAATACCAGGGTGCATAATATACAAGTTTTGGGCGCAGCTATTAACTATTCAATGGTTGAGTGCTAATTAGCATTTGTGTTAGCATCTCAACACACTTAGCTAAGACAGTGACATGTTGGCATTCTGTTGTTAGCTTTTAGCTTAAAATTAAGAGCATTTTGCACATTTGTCCGCAGATACAGCCACACAGCAGCGATTTATTTTACTCTGCTGCACATGACATTGTCGGTATGTAATGAATTTTCCAGTTTGAATTAAAATGTCAAATGTCAAACCAAAGGTAAAAACAATCCCACTACCATGTACACGTGCTGGCAATAATGCTGTTTAACTTCTTTTACGGGCCATAAATTGTCTGTACTGTGTTAGGTAATCCTTGACACCTCCTCGCCTTTCACCTATCCATCATCTGGTGGTCATTCACAAACTCAGGTTTCACCCACTCACAGGTTAACTAAACCCCTCATCTTATCTGCTTTCAGACCTGCAGTATGTGGACACATGTTGGGGTTGACAGCAGATAAGAAGGAGGCTCGGAGAGGTGGATCCAGTAAGGAGAGGGGATACTGAATTTGAACCAAGCTATTCATATAACAGCACAACATTCACTCATTTCAAGGTTAGACGTTCATGGACACCTAAGGTGGCACCTCCTCTGCCACCCGGACAACCCAGCGACAGCCCAGATGGAGCAGTATCTTACCAACTGCTTCGCTCTGGCTCCTTCAGACACCCTCCTGCCTTTGACAGCCAGCTTTGACACATATGTAAGCCTGCCAAAATTGAACACGAGCCTGCACATACATGAACGTATGAGCCCAAGGCCACATGCATGTGAGGCTTTATCAGTTTTTCTGGGAAAAATCTGCTCTGTAAATAGGTCAAAGGTCCAGGCTATTTCCAGAACTAGCACTCCATGCTGGCCTTTGTTTACAAGACCAAAACCAAGAGGTAAACTAGAAAAACATATCGAGTATCAAACCCCCTCACCATCACATGTAAGTGTTTATACTCAGTTACAGAACCTGGCTAAACTTCTCTGACATCTGTACCACTTCTGTAGCATTTTTACTCATTAAAATACCGACGGAAACTAAATATCAGATCCAACATTTAAATCAGTGTGTGAGTGTCTTTTTGGGTTAGATTGCACTTGCAGTAAGCTGATGTTTACAGCAGCTGGAGCGGAGAGTATCTTCACACACAGGAGCAAGCAGGAGACACCAACCTAAACCCAATCCAGTGAATTGGTAAAATTGGTAATGGGAAAGCCCTTCAGGTTAAAATCTTTTACTTTCTTTAATATATTAGGTGCTGTTTTGCTGTCTTTGTTTGGTGACCATAAGCAGCCAGTGGATACACTCAGCACCTGTTTGCCCCTTTCTATCTGCAACATTAAACTGCCGACCAAGCGAATACACACAAATATTGGGAGAGGTGAAGCAGTCAACTGGATCATCTTACTTATGCTTGATTAACAAAGTGCACATCGCAACAGTTCTCATCTTAAATGATTTACTTTGGGTTTGAGCCTGAAAAACTGGTTATACTGTATGTTTCTTCCAGGAAGGCTCTGGGGTTTAGTTTTCACCGCAATCTCACCTGCTGCTGTACGTACAAAACACTGACAACAAGGATCTGTTAGATTTTAGGAATACCTGAGGTCTGTTCCTGAACACTCACCTTGGAGTACAACTCATGGATTCCAACTGTAAACATTGTCTGAGGGTAAAAAACAAAGATCGGGAGATCTCTTTTAGGAGACGAGAGCCTCCATCACTTCAAAGCACAGTGCCTTTGAGGAAAGCCAACAAACTTTAAAGGCTAACGCCTGGCTTGGTCGGATGACCGGTGATTCCCACTGCTCTGTTTGTTTGCATTCATAGGTGTAATAGAGTTGCACAATCCACAAAAGAGACAGCTTGATGCTTCCCACTGAAATGGGTCACAACACACAAACACACGCACATGCACCGTGTTTTGAAAACACAGGAGAAGCGTGGCTGTTACATAAAAATTCCGCTGACCCTTGTTGGGAAATAGTTTGGCATCCCAGATGTGGTGCTGTCTAAGTCTCTCAAGCCCTCAGGAGGTCAACTCACACACACACACTCACACAGAACACATCATCAGTCACACCACCACCATGAGCTAAATTGTCTCCAGTTGTAAATACAGTGTACAGTGTGCTTATATGGGATGCATAACAGGCTAGGGAGTGACATCAAAGCACAACCCTGTCAGAGAGTGAGCTCTGATGTGTGAGACAATTAAAATGCCGCGAATGGTTAAATCAAAAACTCAGTGTGTTGTGACCATTATAAAACCCCAGAGAGCTCCGCGGAGTAAACAAAACTGCGTCCATCCACATGGAACTGGGTCACTCTGACATTGAGTGTCCATGTGTGTCATCTCTTCCAGGGTACAGCGTGTGTGCATGTTTTGTAGGTGATTCACTGTGTGCGTCTGTGTTTGTGGGAGTGTCTGCGAGGACAAAGTGTTTGTGGTTGGGTGGTCTGAGAGCTGTTGTTGACATCGTGCTGATTTTTATTTATGTTCACCTCCGAGCTGGAATGCCGCTACTTCTCCAAGAATAATATCATAGAGAAGGAGGAGTCTGGTGCAGAGGGGTGGAACAAGTGGCCGATAGAGCAAAGATCGGCATGTTGTAAAACAGTGGGGATGATTAGTTCGGTTTTAACCACACCAGTGGCTCGGGGTCGGTCAGTCCACCACTTTGGCCCAGACTGAAATATCTCAACAACTATTGGGCAGATGGGCATTGTTGTGTAAAAGTATTTCTCAGTTCTCTCTGATAGTATCCAGCCATTCAGATTTTTTTCCCCTTCAATTTGCAAGTTTCCAAGTTTTCAAATATCTGTGTCTGAGATTTCTGCTGGCATCAAAATTCAGTGGTACTTACTTGAAGAGTTTACCTGCGTTTTTGGTCAGCTTTTGTCAATTTTTGTCTTTCTTAATATCAGCGTGTATTGCAATTCACTGTTAATTCACTCTGGGAATTGTAATAATTTTGGTAACTGTCATCAAAATATATTGGGTTTTTTTGGCCATTTATGCAGTTATTAAGTAGTGATAAGAGAGGGATGACAGGAGATGACAGGAAATGAGGAGAGAGGAAGATGAGGAATGACATGCAACAAAGTCTGGATGTGAACCAGCAACTTTAGATTCATGGTAACTACTAGACCACAAGAGCATGACCATAACTAGCAAATATTAGCATGCTAACCTGTGAAACTAGGATGGTTCAGATGGTAAACTTTACCTGCTAAATGTTAGCATGTTAACTTTGTCATTGTGAGCACGCTGACATTAACATGTACCACAAAGCACAGTGTACTGCCTGGTGACATTCACATGGGCTGGATCGTTATTGGCCCCCAACAGCAAGCGAGCTCAGCATTAACTCCAGTCCTTTCTAGTATTTTCATCCACTCACTCTCCTTTTTCTGTTTGTCTCTGTGAGTAGATTCATAAAGTCTCAGGATGAGCACAAGTTATCTGAGGAGAAATTATCAATTGACTTTGAATGCAATTGCAGTGTGTTGAAAATTTGCCCTGTTTTGTCTGAACACAGTTTTAGTCTGTTGATGCATTAATTGCGTGTCATCTACCACTATGAGGGTATTTAACCCAGTATTGGCTAATGGTTAAGCATCTGTCCAATTTATACAATTTCAAGTCATGCATGCTGTGTGCGAAAACACTTGCGCAATATTTTTAAAATCTGTGTATACTTGATTACTTTAACCTGTTATGACATTCAACGTTTCCTTTTCTAAGTTTACGTCGTTTAGAGAAGAGATACACCATAGGTTTCCCTAAATTAGCCAACAATATTAGATTATAGTCAATTTGGTCAGTTGAGTGCTTCTCAAAATGTATCCAGAGAGAGTCTTCTGGACTTAACTGTTGCTTTAAAACTATGGTTACAGTGGGTGTTATAATTTCAAGCATCATTAATCCCTTAACACCTTGGTAATCATTAAATCTAAATTAGTAACAACATAATTTTTTCTTTCTTTTGCCTCCACTTGGGATTGGGATATAATTAGGCCTCTACATTACAAACTTAAATCTTATTAAGAGCTTGGAACACAGTGTTGGGATTCAGAGATGTTTTTTTTTTTTTTTGTCATGATAAGCCCTGAACTACATGCACACACACGCGCACACACACACACACGCACACACACACACACACACACACACACACACACACACACACACGCACGCACACACACACACACACACACACACACACACACACACACACACACCAACCTCAGACAGGCAAGGACATTTTAATTGCTTTATTTACAGTAAAGTTTAGTTTAGTAGTAGTTTAATTTTTTTTTTCATCTCAGGATTTAACAAAGGGACATTTGTGATAACTGAGTAAAGAATTGTATTTGTATTAAATACAGTTTGACACATTTTAGAGAAAGAAGTCAGTTATCAGGAAACATTAGTAAAGTACTCAACATTTTGGTTAATAAACTAAGTTAAGTGACACAGAGGAATTTGACTGATTATTTTGACTTGTTTTGAAAGACTTAATTATGTTTTCAGCCAAGATTATGTGACTCATGATGGACATTATTTGCTGCATGTACACTCTGTGTGTGTGTGTCTTGAATGTGCACTGGCCCCAGCTCCCCTCCAAAGTCGCTTAGAGTGAGTCAGGAGATCAAAGTCGAAGCTGTAGATTAATCCACATAACAGGAGCTTTTCCACTAATAACAGAACATTCTTTTCATTCTGGCTGCCTGGTACGTCAGTGCTACCGAGCCTCTCTAGTCACACCAACACATGGACCTCAAACTAGACCTCTCGAAAAACAAATTTGACCACAGTTACAAAATGCTTTTCGTGTGCACAACAGAAACACTTCTGTTACAAATATAAAAAGGGAAAATGATAACAAGCACAGCAGCTCAACACCACCTCCAAAGAGCATTCATGTGCCTCAGCCGTGTGCAACGTGCGCCTGTTTTGAGAAAGTTTACTGTGATTGCAATGTTTTCTGCCTTAAAAGTAAGACACATAAATCAAATGGTAATCACAGATTATGATTATAGATTTAATTCCCATTTGATTCATAAACCCTTTTCTGCATGTAATCACCACGTAAATATTAGATAATTATATCAAGTGTCTCATCAAAGTATCTAAAAGTATCTCAGTAACTCAAAGTATCTCCTCAGTTTTGGATGTTTTCTTTATCGTGACCCAAAAATAGGAATAAGTTCCCTCAGGGCTCCAGCTGAAGCTAGGCAACAAGTACCCTCTTCAGAAAACCCACTTTGACGTGTTGATATGGCAAACTCATTATTTTTCACTCTCCTGTTAACCTTGATTTTACTCTCCACCTCCTCCATTTTTACATATAATGCTCCACATTGGTCATCAGCAAGTTGCTAACTGTCAGTCTGCTGTTTGCTGCTATGCAGGAAGTGTATCGAGGTTGTTTGCAGGAATCAGCTGCCTGCTGCTGCTGGAAATGAGGGTGATGTATTTGCTGGTCAGACAACCAAGCCAATGAGTTAAAAGAGGCTAAAAAGCTCTCTATGGCTGAGGGGAGCTGCAGACACAACAGTGATGATTCTCTGTGGGTTTATCACAATGATTGACATTTTTAACATGGTCATCAGACCCATATATACTGTATCGATTACAGCAGCTTTAACAGCTAAATGACCATGTGCCCTGGTATGTTAGTCTTGCAACATAATTACAATCATATGAAATTTATGAGCCAAGTGCTTTGTGTGTCACAGTCCATTTTTTGTTGAGTCTTTGTCATCTGAGGTATTATCTTTTGCCAGTCTGCTGGGCAACACTGGCAAACGCATCGACTGAATACATATCTATTGTCAAGGGAATGAAGAGTTAATGTGTTGCAGCCTTTTTTCAGCTTGGGGAGGATATAGAGTAATTCAGAGTCATATGGCCAAGGTTCGAAGGTTTGTGTGAAATCACAAGTCGTTGGTATCAAAAGTCAAAGTCGCGTTGCAAATCTTTATTTTGTCCAAAGTCCAAAATAATCAAGTTATTACTTGAATCATATGCCTTAAGGACACACCTCTGGCGACAGGTGACTCAGAGCTTCAGTGCATCCCTTTAACTGGGTGAAGGCTGGGTGAGATGAAACATCAAATTCTGCTTCACCCTCTAGCACATCCACTTATGTCGGACCTAACATCTCCCTGCCGGAAGCAGAGTGCAGCAGCTACTCCCGATCACACAGTGAAATCATTTGTAATGGTGTTGCACAGAGCGGGCCTGTGTTTTGTCTCAGTGAAAAAGGCCTCGGCTGTTGCCAGGCAGATGTTTGGGTTGGATCGCCGTGTGGTGGAACGCCACCCTTCCATCTGGCTCAGGCTCCATAGGCTACAGGAATAGAGTACTGAGAAAGCAGGGAACATCACTCCCCGTTCAATAGCGATAGCATGATAGAGGAATGCTCTTCCTGCACCTGCAAGTCTTTTCTTTTATAAATGCACCAGAAGAAAAAAAAAAGACTTCAGCAATAATAATTTGAGGAATTGAATTTTGCCTCGGCTAAATCACTTGGAATGTTTGCATTGCACCTCAGAAACCAAGTCCGTCCAGGCACCAAGGATTTTGATTATGAGCAGGGTATGAGAAATCACTCTTGTGGAGTGAAAGAGAAATACAACAACAAACACTCTGTGAGGAGTGTAAATGAGATTTTAAGAAACGAAGGGCATTTTTCCATATTGTCATTAAGTGCTCACATTCTGCATACAATCTAAATTCCAGTCATTACTGGTAAATAGTCATTGATATCAGATACAAATCAACACACTTTGCCAGAGTTGGCATGAAACTACACAATCATTTAACACTTCAAACTGTCCTTGAGCTATACAAGTGAGAAAGCTGCACCCCAGTGAGTGCCTGTCAACTCCAACTGTGGCTAAAACATGCAATACTGCTGATGAATGTTGCTGTGTAATTGCAGATTCCTGATATATTAAGCTAGTGACCGTGAAACAGATTAAAACAAGTATTCTTGGTTTATGCAAAGACTTTCCCCTGTGCACCAGGCAGGCAGGCAGTTCCCTCCCATCATGCCCTGTCTCCCTCTGTAAGTATCAGCTATCTGCTGCCAAAAGACTGACTGGATATTAATAGCAACACTCCCAGAATCTAAACCACATTTGTTTAGGTCAAGGCTGAGCTCGGCGTCCAATAACCATCACAGAGAAACTCAAACGACTCTGGCAGCGTAAAAGAAGAGGAATGACAGATAAACTATACGGATCTCTGATGTTCTAACTGCTTCAGATGGAAAAGTCGATTGGAGAGGTTAATCATTTAAACTCGGTGACGGTGAGTGCGCTGCTCATGTATCAGCCAGCAACTTGGAGTCCTGCTGCTGAACACCAGCCAAGCTGGAGCGAGGGTTGCTTTTCAGCATGAAGATCAACTGTAAGACCAAGAAGCCAAAAGCTTTTTGAGCCATTTAATCTCTAATGACCACTTTAGATCTGAGACATTTATCATTTTGCACCAGATTAAAGTTACAGCTCTTTTCCTGCCAGTTTTCAGTTTGCAGTCTAGCCTGTATTACACAACATGTTGTTTTGCCAACAATAGTACAGGTTATTCTTTCATGTAATGTGTTTATGCTTAAAAAGTTGAGGAGTTATTGTAAGCTTCAGGACCATAAAACACATTAACAGTTAATTTTATACTTTAACTAAACAGTTAGTGGGATAATGCATAGGAAGGGTGTCTGCATGTAAAACAGTGACACCTAGTGCACAGGCCTCTGCAGACATGTAAAGAGAACATGATTTGTGCATATTTAATTATTTCAGCTATATCAACGCTCTCAGTTCTGGTGGCATTGACTTTCTTAGCAGCACACAACCACACAGCAAACTTATACAACTCCAGCTCCAGCCTTTGCAGTGCAGCCATGCAGTCGCATTTTTTTGTCCTTTTTTTTTTTACAGAGTAATTTCAGAGAGGTCCAGCTTATTACTTTGTCTGAGCCCAGCAGGACTTTCCGTTTAAGGTGGCGGGGACAGGTCAAACAGGAGCAAACCCAGCGAGCATGATGTAACATGTTAGGCTGTGAGTTGGTCCCTGCCGACCATGACTGGATGACCGGTACCAAACCCTGCTGACAAGGTCCAGAACATTCCCTTTTAAAAGTCAAGCCTCATTTTTCTCAGAACAGCAGGAACAAAATCCAACAGGAAGAGGGGGGAAGAAGGAGAGGAGGTGTGTGTGTGTGTGTGAGTGTGTGTGTGTGTGTGTGTGTGTGTGTGTGTGTGTGTGTGTGTGTGTGTGTGAGAGAGAGAGAGAGAGAGAGTCTGTTCTGCAGGGCTGTGTCTGAACTTCTAGTATCTCTGGAACTGGCATTCACCCAAACCCTGACACATCTGTACAGAATCTGAAGACAAAAAGAGAGGGAGGTGGGGAAGGGTGTGCAAAATAAAGATACAGAGTGTGTGTGTGTGTGTGTGTGTGTGTGTGTGTGTGTGTGTGTGCCCAACAGGTAATATAGGAGATCCTGTGACACCTCTCCTCCTGCAATGGTTCATTTCATAGAATAAAAAAACCCCACTGTGCTGTACACAGTTCCCAAAGCACACACATCCACTCGTGTTGAATATCTGTGGTGAACAGGGTTAAGTAAACAGTAGCGCTGATAACCCTGAGGTTACCCTGGCTACTCTGATTGGGCTATCTCCTCATGATGGCTTCAAAAACCCAAAAACCCTGGATGCCAGCCAACAGAAACAGGGCAGGGAACATTCTGCCTCCATCAATGGTAAGAAAACATGTTGTGCTGAGACACAGGAAAGGAGTAAACCTGTGAGCAGTCTGACATCTTGAGGTCTTGGTTACTGTAAAATGGATAAGGTCTGTCTGTCAGTAATTGCCAGACCTGTTCACTCCTCTCTGTTCACTCCCCTCTGCTGAATAGCCAGTTATTTCATATATCAGGATATATCAGGAGGCCATTTCATGCTAAAAGAGAGTGAATTTTGGACTTGACTCCAAATGTAGAACATTGTATCTGACAACTTGTGTGAGAAGCTCAAAATGATCATTTGCTATTTACAAGAAAATTATGACCAGAGGTTTGAGTCAAACCACATAAACTTTCATCTTCAGCCATTCTCAGAGAGTACAGTGCAGAACTTCACATCTGACAGCTTGAGTGTAAAAGTTCCACCTCAAGTGTCAGAAATCAACTTGTTTCAATGAGAGAGACTCAAAATGAACATTTGCTATCCACAAAAAAACCTATTGCCAGAACCTTGAGTGAAACCATAATAACACACACACACACACACACACACACACACACACACACACACACACATTGTATCTGACAGCTTGAAGAAGACTGTCAAAAATCAACTTAATTCAGTGAGAGAAGCTAAAGATGAGCATTGGCTACAAGCAAACTATTCCAAGAAACTTGATTCAAATCATGTTAACTGTCATTTCCCACCATTCTCTGCGTGTACAATGCAGACTTTTGTATCTGACAACTTGTGTGAAGTCATTCCACCGCAAGTGTCAGGAGTCAAATTGTTTCAGTCAGAGAGACTCAAAAATGAAAGTTTGCATTCTGCCAAAAAAATAATGCCAGAACATTGACTGAAACCATATTAATTTTCATTCCCGGCCATTCTACGAGATTCTACGGGTGTACAAAAAGAAAAAGGAATCAGTTTGTGACGTTTATTATCTCAATTTGAAAGGTGATTGGTGCGTGTTGCGCTTACAGCTTGTTTCTGCTGTCCCCAAGTGGCAAAAAAAAAAGCACAGGTTTAAAGGAAATCTGTGAAAACCTGCTTGATAAGGCTGGGATAAGGCTGTCCTTGCTCTTCCAGTGTGTTCCCATCATAGAAATGATGAAAATAAAGGAAATCTCTTCAATCAATCAATCTTTTCTCAGTTTAGTGTGTGTTTAAAAGTAGCCAACAGTACTGGGAGTTACTTTAGAGCACAAGAGGAAAGGAGAGCCGTGGTGACTTATTGCACCTCCTGTAAATGCATCAGCTGGCCTCAAAGCTGAGTAAAAATCTAGTGAAAAGTCATTATTCTGCTGTCCAGGCCAGAGCTGTTTTTATTGGAGGTAAGGTCTTAGTAGCAAGCTCTGGTGCCGGTTTAATGAGTGGTGTGCTTCAGCCTGAGAATGTAGGGGAAAGGCCACAATGTCCCTTTATGAAAAGGTCAAATTTAAAACTGTGTGTGTGTGTGTGTGTGTGCATGAGTAAACATCATATTGCATATGAAGATGGTTTTAAAAGGGGACACATACAAATGAATTCCTTGCTGTGTCGCTGTAAAATAGAATCCCTCACCTATCTTTTTAATTGGCAACCCATATCTCTGTGACAGAGGAAAGGGGAACTGCACAAATTAGTGCATTTGAAAGTGATTTTACTGGCAAAGCTGTTGTGGCACCGCATAGCTCTGAGCTCTGGGCAGCCCAGTGTACGCCTACACACACACACACACACACACACACCAAGCAATTTTGTCAAAGTGAGCCCCTAAATATAGCCATTGCACAGTGTTATTATCACAGCAGGGGTGGTGCTGTGTTATCTCTCACCCTTCACTCCCATTGTTTTACTACTCTAGCAGATGACAGCTTCACTAGAGCTGGGGCCCATTTGCTCTGTGTATGGCCTGTTATATAAGACCTGCTATGACGCTGGCTAGTTTGCTGTATTTTCCAGCAGCAACATGTTCTAAATGATTTCATGTCAAGTTTTATGTGCCAGAGAGGAGGAAATCCTCCCACTCTGTGCTACAGTCCCACTCATGTTTCACATTGTTTGTTTCATTTGTGTTTATCTCAGTGACAAGAGTGGAGTTGGCCCTAAAGCCAAGGCTGACCAACCACGACACACAAGGACAAAAATCAGATTTTGCTCAGGAAACAAAACTCCATCAGCATCTCTGTGATGCCAAAGTGAATGAGCGTGAGAATAGTATGCGTGTGGTGGTGCACACACAAACAAAACATACATGATCACAGTCAGATCTCATCAGAGACAGCAACAGCTGGACCCTGATTGGCAGGGAAGGCCTGGCTTCTTCCAGACCGGGGAGCAATGTGTTACGTTCCCTTCTTTGTTACAGAGCAGCGACATGAAAACGTCCATCGAGGGCTCACTGAGTCACCCATTCAGAACTGGTCATACTGAACAGCATAAGTGTTGGTCTGATCATCGAAATCCCTCGAACACCCTGCTGAGCCGCTGCCCGGCCTGGGACTGCCTGGCAGTGTGGAACAGTGGTTACAGAGAGACGCAACAATATAACACACACACAAATATTAATTCACAAAAGCTCTTGTTGACCATGCTGGATGTGTGTGTACCAAGCACTGGCCTGTTTCAGCATGTCCCAACAACAAATAACTTACTTTGCTACTGTTTTTGTCAGACACACACACACACACACACACACACACACACACACACACACACACAAAACACAGCTCTCTGGTTCTCAGTGTTCACACCCAAACAAACATACTGTTGATTGGGTGGTCAGAGAGATTGGTACATACCAGGAGGAGCTTAGTATTAGAGCTACAAAATGTGCTGTGACAGAGCACAGAGTACATTACGGTACATTTCACTAACAGTTTCAGTAGGTTTTACTTTATTCTAAGGACATCGCAGAAACAGGGTCTCAGTGGGACTAATAAAGGAATATCTTATCTTATATCTTAAGAATTAGTTCAACATTCTGAGAAATACACATATGTTTTGTTTGAGTTAGACGAGAAAATTGATGCCACTCTCATGCGTGTTGGTAACCTGAACATGAAGCCAGTTAGCTTAGCACAACTGGAAACAGCAGCTAGCCTAGCTCTGTCCAAAAGAGAACCTATACTCGAATAACAACATTAAAAATGTTTACAACTCTAAATCATATAATTCCTGTTTGAGGGATGAGGAAAAACTAACAAAATAAACATCCCAATGCTTTTATAAAGTAAAGAGGTTGCCCTTGTAGGCAAAACTCTGCTAGCTTATGTGAAACACCAGCTTGGGGATAAGATATTTTCAAGACTGCTAGTGAGAAAAGAGCATATGGACAAGAAACAGTATGACGCACTGCTGGAAGTATGAATGACAGCCTATTATTGAGAATTCTCAATATCTAAAACAGTGTTCTTTGTGTGGTTGGGAACGTTTAGGCGAAACAATATTAGCTTTGCATGCTAACATTAGCTACTGTTTGCAACAGCTTTCGCCCCGATGAATGACCATCATCACAGCAACATAGGCCTACTATTGGCCATGTCTACATTGTCTCAGAGCGCTCACACTAGACATTGCACTAGACATTGCATTTGCTAATCAGTTGCAACAAAGACTTTATTGAACTTGAACTTATTGCAGGAGTATTATATTGGATGGTATCACTTTCAGCTGGGCTAATAAACTGGCAGCTATATTCATGCAGATGCAGAGTTATCAAATCTGGTCCAAAATCTCTCTCCACATTTGGAACTAATGAATGAATGACCAAGAAAAAGTGGTTAGTTTGTTAGAGAGTGGACATTTGACAATTAATCACGCTGTAAGTGCACCCTCATAGTGTAGAGTGTAGTGATGACGATGTGTGTTAATTATTGGAGCATCTGTTTCTCGAACAAACACACTTTAATGCATTCTAGGGTGATTTACCAAAAGCCGACATTAGACCAGAGATGATTTGTCAAACAAGCATGACTCAGATTTTCCAGACATGAAGCACCGGGGGCAACTTCAGAGAAAATATTACAGTCTAACTGCAACCATCTGTGTTTGTGTGTGTGTGAGTGTGTGCACGTAAGTGTGATGCAGCATTCATCATCTGTGTGCACATTGTATGCGTGAGTGCTCACGTAGTAAAGGAGACGTACAAAGGCATCCGATTCCAGGCTAGGTCTTTATATTTCTATAAGGTACAGAGGATTGCCCATTCCAACACACATTAGCGCTGTGAATTACATAATGTTTATACGAACATTTGCATTCTGTCTGAACGTCATCAAATGCCAGTGTTTTCATCAAGACAGGCTGAGAGGTCAGACAGGATTTCCCACACCGGTAGCAGTTGGCTACACAAATATAGACCTGAAAACAAACATGTTATTGGATTGAGGGCCACAGGAAAAGCCAGACAAAGCGCCTGTGACGTCGCAGCTGAAAATAAATCACCTTTCCCATCACTCACCATACTTTTTGTGAAGAATGGCATTTTGTTTGGTTCTCAAGACTTCTGAGTCAGATATGATCTCCATGGCAACGTGAAAATCAACACACAACTACAGACTGGGCTACCTTATGATTAATTAGTTTGAGGACTTTTCAATTCAATTCAATTCAATTTATTTGTATAGCCCAATATCACAACAGAGTGTCTCACAGTGCTTTACAAAGTTCACTGAAATAAACAAGTGTAAGCGAACAAACAATCTAATAAAGAGTCCAGCAGTCGATGAGGCCAATGGATCAGTCCGTTGGATCAGTCCGAGGCATCACCTGCCCTTTATGACCCTCCTTCTTCGGGAAGGAAAAACTCTAAAAACCCAGTGGGAAAAGAGAAACCTCCGGGAGCACCACAGTGAAGGAGAGATCCAGCTCCCAAGGACGGACAGGCTGTAGCCTTGGACAGACGCACATCCATTGGCTGATGGAGAACCACATCAGCGGGACCAGGACCAGGATCCATAGGAACCAGGGAACCACATCAGCAGAACCAGGACCAGGATCTACAGGAACCAGAGAACCACATCAGCAGGACCGGGACCAGGACCCACAGGAACCAGAGAACCACATCAGCAGGGCCAGGACCAGGATCCACAGGATCCACAGGAACCTGAGAGATGAGAAAGTACAGAAACGCTCCGGGGAAGATAGCAAGTTAGAGGCAGACATTTGGCTGACATGAGACATAACGATGGAGAGGAAGAGGAGGAGAGAGAATAGAGGAGCTCAGTGCACCATAGGAGTCCCCCAGCAGTCTGAGCCTATAGCAGCATAACTAGGGGCTGGTCTAAGGCCTGATCCAGCCCTTAAATATATGCTTTGTCAAAAAGGAAGGTTTTTAGTCTACTCTTAAATGTAGAGAGGGTGTCTGCCCCCCGAACCCAAACTGGAAGGAGATTCCACAGGAGAGGAGCCTGATAGCTGAAGGCTCTGCCTCCTGAACTACTTTTGGAGACTTTGGGAACCATCAGTAGACCTGCATTCTGGGAGCACAGTGCTCTAGTGGGGTAGTACGGTACTATAAGATCTTTAAGATATGATGGGGCCTGAACATTAAGAGCCTTGTAGGTGAGGAGAAGGATTTTAAACTCTATTCTTTTGGCTTCAATGTGAATATTCACCAGTAGTACAGTCAAGATTTGTCCTGATTGAGTGTCTTTGGTCAGTCTATATAGTCTCTGCAATGGTATTTTACTTTTGTTTTGGGTGAATTAGTTTAATTAAAGTCAGAAAATGTATGTCCTCTAGCAGTGAAAAGGCCATAGCAGTTAATACCTGTTGACAGATGAATGTAAATTATTTGCTCTTGCTGTTGCACTCTGACTCCCGTCTTTCCCTTGAAGGATGGGTAATTATTCTGAGGAGCACAGCGTGCTTCTTGTCTTTGTTTGGTGTGAAAGACGCAGTCTGGCCTGTCAGGCGAAGGGTGACGAGGTGAAGTGGAGTCACAGCAGAAGAGACACAGTGTTGTCATAACTCCATTACTCCATATCCAAATTCCATTTAAACCCAGAATATTACAAAAAATGGGACTCTGCTGTTATTGGCCTAAAGTCTCTGGACGCCACTGTTGGACAAATGTTGAAACTATGGTTTGGATTTGGAGCTTGTAGCAGATTTTAACTGAGCATGGTTTTGCTGTCATCTAGTGGTGCATGTTTGCCACTGAGACAAACCTACTGGAAGATAAAGACAAAGTGAAATCACTTGTCAAAAGTGAGTTGCAGTGTTAAAATTTGGTGTGAAGGTATGGTTATCTTTCATGTGCATGTGCTTGAAGATATCTTACTGTCTCTGGGCATGTTTTGTCACATTGTGCTAATGAGGTTACTTTGGTCCAGTTCACACTGTAGTTTTATTATTGACTGCAGCTGTTTCCATTGCAGACCTTGTTTTCTAGGTCTAGGTTTCTATATATATCTATATATTTTTATATCTACAAGAGCTGCATAAGAATGAGGGTGTGAGCAGGTATCAATATGAAAAGAAAACTGCAGGACAGCCTCTGTGTCCGGCGCTGACACTTTCTTTTTTGTTTTCTTTTGTAACTATCCATCCCAGCCTTTAAGTAGCTGTATGGACATGTGATTCCATTCCCTAATTTTACTGAGTGTAGACCGTCAAAACATGTTTCTGTATGAACACATGGTTATAAAGTACAAAGAGTTGTCGTCTGATCATTCTCTGCAAAGCATAAAAACATTTGTTCCTGACTTCATGCTCATTTTGCTTTTGATGACTGCACCAAGCACACTCCTGATCAATAAGCCCCATTCTTAGAGGACGTGAAGACAAGTGTAATAGTTCAAGTTGCCAACATGTCATATTTGGCTCTACACTTACATTCCAGCTGGTATCATGCTTTATCAGGTTTAGATGCACTCATAAACTGGTTTATCTTGCTGATGTGTTCTCACGCAACGTCATACTACTGACGTTTTGATCTTGGGAAAGGTGAAGTGCATGGAGTTCTTGTGTGAATGTTTTTATTTTATACAAAGTGTGCCAATGCTAAAACAAGAGCAGTGGCATGAATACCTGATGTTAAACTCCAGAGTTAATCTGTGTGCACACTGTGCCTTTCCACAGCTGCAGTGTGATTGCCATTCAACGTCACCTCTGAATATGAAATGGTAAAATATGTTGATATTTTTTGCATAACTGCTAACACAGTAATTATAATACATGTGGGAGTTTGTAGTCATTCTGTGCAGAGCTTTGTCTCTCTGTAGGCTGCAGAGGCTGAAAGGTGAGGGGAGAAAAGACCGAGCCAAGCTGTGTAGGAAACAGGAAGGTCTGTCACTCTGAGGACTCGGAGAGAGAGAGAGAGAGAGAGCTTTATAGGTTTTGTGACTGTCATGTGGGATTAACAGCTGTGCACTACGTGGCCCCTTTTTGCAGACGTTTAGTGTGACGCAGTCCGCTGACAAACTGACAAGAAGCTAATTATTTTTAAAAAAATCCACGTCCTGGTCATAGGGTGACCTCTAAAATACAAATTTCAATCATAAATAAAGAACTTGTAATCAAAATTAACGAGTAGCGCTCTCAGTTACTAACAAGGCTCATGATGGCAAAGAAAAGTGCTTGTTTCCGTTACATTTCATCCTGCTGGGCATCTGTATAAACATGAATGATTTCAGTGATTTGTCGAGTCTATACGCTGAAATTTATGTTATATTGTCATCCACACTGCAACATGTAGTGGAAACTTGATCGTTGTTTAGGATGTGTGGCCTCATCATTATCACCTATCATCATCTATCTCTGCAAAGCAAAGAACAGAAGGACTCTAACTTCACTCAATATGCTTAGGATGAATATGTCAAAGACCTTCACATGAGACCTGTAGATGAGATGATGGCAGTTGCTGTCTCGGAGTACTTCACATTTGCCATTAAAAGCTGTTTTATTTGTTATCGTGAAGCTCATTGATGAAGGTAAACACTATGCTGTTTATGCCTTTTTCTATCTAAGACCCTTTCGGGGGATTTTAACTATCCTGCTGCTCAGCCCCCTCTCCAACAGTCCACTAGTGACTTGTCCTAGAGCTGGAGCCATCACAGCCTTATACGTAGGGAAGAGGAGATACAGAGTAAAAGAAATGATGAACCTGAGTTGAAATTGAAATTGAAATTGAAATTGAATTGAAATCACCATCACCTATATTTATTTGAATAACATGATCAATTCATCAACTTTTGCGTCTTCTGCATGCTTCATATGTCATAATATATATATATAATAGTTTTGGCTTTCAATTATTATTGAATATATCTTTGTTGTTACAGTAGTAAGTGTTACAGTAGTACAGTAGTAAGTGGCAGAAGCATTAACAAATTTGCAATGATAAAGCACAATATCAGCAGCTTTCCATGAATTCCACGTCCACAAAAGAGACCAATCTGGTCACTTTATATTAGAGGACTATAAGAATTGTCCTTATCATTGTTGAATGTGACATTGTTTCCCCTTTTTAAGATTAATCTCTTTGTGGGGTGTAGAATTCTCCATCCCATCTAAACTGCACTGTTTTCACGAGACCTGTAAGCTCTTTCATGACACTCTCCCTGGCCCTCTTCAAGTTCTTCTCTGTGTACGTATCAGATGTTGGTCGTGCTTGCTCTCTCACTTCGTTTTCACTTTTAAGCAGGTTGCTCAAACTTTCAACTTCAGCACAGTTGCCATAGGACCACTCCTTATGTTCACTTGTCTTCAACCCAAACAAATTCCCACATGATCTGCAAGGAGGCATTGGTCCTCTGTCACTTAAGCGGAGCGCCTGGCACCTGACATACGCTGGAAGTTTGATGGTTCCATCAAAATATGTCTTCTTCTCCTTTTTTGGATAGTAGGTCATCACTGCACCTGCAACGTAAGTTTCCCAGTTGCTAAGACAGGACGCAGCCACAACGATTCGCCCAGGAAGAGAGCCGGAAGTGGACATGGAGACTCCATAGTACCGGACTGATGTGGGGATCTTGGTATTCTGAGAGACACAGATGGTGGAGCTGACCAGATCTGTTGCTTGATCCACCTTCAGCTGAAGGATGAGCGTTTGCAGCTGCTTTATTATGGCATTTTCCTTCTCTTGTCCAGTCAGGTCGACGATCTGCGAGCAATCACAAATATTATCGAGCTGTGATCCCCACAAATGTTATATCATTCACTGAGGCATGGTCTGAGATTGTGAAATATAGTAATATACATTACTTTTGTTTTGTGTTTACCTATAATTATAAACACTTTCTCTAAATTGTTAACACAAGTACTTTCCTAGACAAGATTAGCCAACTAGTTGATTTTCTACTCAAAACCACATTCATCAAACACCAACTCTACATTTAAAATGCACAAACTTTCTCTACATACACTAACTAAATCATTCTCTCTGTCGTCTCTCCCTTGTCTAGAATTTCTTTTTCTCTCTGCTCCTCTGTGTTGTATCAACCTTGAACAAAATGTCCATGTAAGTGAGAGGATGTCTACTTCTCCCATTGAGATGGGTCTATTTTACACAACTTCCAGTAAACCAGCTATTTCTCAGTGCTTCAAATGCTTATCTGTTCTTTCAAAAATGCTTATCAGCTGTTTCAGTACTGCTTTAGAGCTGCTGTTGTGGCAGAAGTAGAGGCTGTATGTCTTATTTAAGGTTTTCAACATTAGGTTTTCCTTTCTGGCATGCTGCGTGCAAGCATTTGTAAAGAAGACGAGAACAGCACGCTTTGTGTTCCAGGTTTTTACATAATCACAGTTTCAAAGCACAATTAGCCCAACACTCGTCTGTTGTGTACTGTTAAGCATCGATACTATTCATGTTGCAGTCTCTGAAATGCCAGCCACTGTTGAAAGTCATTGTTCTATGACTGGACTGCACGTTCCTCTTGGATAGAAAACGTGCTAATGTTTGGTATTGAGTCTGTTTCTCCTGTTTTGATAGAGAAGGTTAATTTTGCATTTTGAAAGGTAGAGTTGATATTGATGACTAATTGCGTGAAGAGTGTTAAGCATTTAGAAATAGCGTCTTATGATATAGATAAATACTTGTTTGCAGTTACATTTGAGGATGTTCAGGTGTAGAAGCAGTTTTATACAATGTGACTTTGACTTTCATCTTACCATGTCGAGCACACAGGAAACTGGACTCCTCTTGGGTAGCTGAGAGGAATAGAGTTGAAAAGGCTGAGGGTAAATGCTCTTCAGCATATTCAACATGTTGTCATCACTCAGAATATCTTTTGGGCTATAGCGTGGATTGTTGATCTGTCCCAGGAAGAAGATGCAGTGAAGAACCTGTAAAGTCAAAGAGTGACTGAGAAGCATTATGTGTACGAAACACACCATGACACGGCCATTCAGTCCGTCCAAAAACGGAACAGGATGTAGCAGTCTCCATCAGACCGGACCTCCATCAGACATACCTCATCCACTAACTCGGTAGGATGTCGTTTTGCCTTCAGGGACACCATTTCATCGATAATTATGAATGCATTCCTTCTGAAATAATTCTGCTTTTTCAGAAATTCTTCTTCTCTGAAATCACAAAAATCAAGTACTTTTAGGCAATTTAAAAGCAGAACCGTAACAAGTTGTGGTTCAGTAAATCAGTTGACTCACCTTGTTAGCTTCTGTGCTGCAGCCTGATGTGATCATAAATAATACACAGTAGACATTTAACAACAATTACACATTTAGCTGACAACACATGCAGTTAGTCAAGAGGAATTTAATCATAATGATACAAAATCTTAACAAAGGAAACCACATAAAAACAGCTACTCACCATTGTAGGTAATGGGTAAATGAAAGAACCGAAGGAAGTCTGGCTAAACTGTTGGTGAAATTCCAGAGAAATAAAAGTGCATGTACACAAATACCAGCTGAGATCTTTTGTGCAAGTTGTAGGTTGTTTGTGTTCTTGGGTGTGGCGTTCAAAGCAGCACGTAGGTTGCTGAACTGAACTGAAAGTACTGGAGGAAACGAAAGTAATAAGAACGAAACTTAACCCTTTCACGCAAAGAGTTTTCTTGTATATGCTTGAGTTTTGATGGCACTGTGTATGGGCAGTGTGTGTGTGTGTGTGTAATATCTCTAAGCTGTAAGCGTCACTGTGAATTTGTTGTGGCACGCCACTTTGAAAAAGAGTTAATAAATGTTAATAAAACACACGTTCAGGTGTGCATTTGAACAAACAGCGAGCCCTTTGAGTTGTGGTTACCCTGCATAACATCACTGAACAAGATGCACAATGAGGACATTTTCTGTGCTCAGAGGCCCGTTACCTTATGATCTGTTCATGCTCCGCTCACGTAATGTGAGAAAAACATTCAAACATTTGAGAATTTCACATTTCTTCTATTTAGGATACTTTCTAGAGATTTTAATCGGGCAGATGCTTTTAAAACCCAGGCGTAGCCAATGTGGCTATTTACACCCGGGTATATGTTGGAAAGTATTTTTTTCTGTTTATGGTACCCTGCCTTTTATATTTGCATTTGACTTATGTTAAGCTAAACTAACCAAGTAGTTTTGTTGTCTAAACCAAATTGTGACTGAAAACTTGAGGAAAGTAAAACAGAAATATAGCCTCCTCCCCAACAGTCCACTAGTGACTCGGAGCCGTCACAGCCTTATACGTAGGGAAAAGGAGATTCACAGTAAAAGAAATGATAAACCTGAATTGACATCACCATCATTTTATTTTGAACAGCATGATCAATACATCAACTTTTGCTTCTTCTGCATGCTTCATTCAAACACTTTTGGCTTACAGTTACTGTCACAAAGGCATTTGTATCTTTGTTGTTACAGTAGCAAGTGGCTGGAGCATTAACACATTTGCAGTGGTAAGCACAATATCTTGACAGCTTTGATTATATGAATTGCACGTCCATAAAAAAAGCACTGATTTCAGTGCTGAGAGGGTCAAGAATCACATTAAAAGAGATCAATCTGGTCACTTTATATTAAAGGACCATAAGAATTGCATCATATTGAAAACAGATATATTAGATCACTTTTTAATGATAAAGGATCACATACATTTAACTCTGCTTAAAGACAATGTAGCAAAAACAACCAGGGTGGGAAATATAATCAGTGATTCAGATTGTGTAGTGTGTTTTTATACAATTAATACTGCAACTACCAACACAAACAAAAATTTGTGTGTGACAAAGAAATGAAGCGTTTGGGCCGTAATCGTCATCGTCGTGCTGTTTATACACCGTGCATTTTCTTACATTGCTATCATATACTCTGTACATAGTCTATATTTATATTCTATCCAGTGCAATATTAATATTTGCAAAGCAGCTCGGCGTCTTTTCTGTTGTATATACTGTATATTGTGTGTTTGCCACGCACCTTAAAGTGAAAGCCCACATTTTGTTGTATCCTGTGAGCAATGACAATAAAGTCATTCTATTCTATTCTAACCAGAGAAACTCATATTTCTTAGAGGAAACTTAAAAGTAATATTTGCTACACCTGCAGTGGAGACGAAAACCTTTAAGTTCGACCTTAATCTTTACCCTGCAGCAAGCTGGCGCTTTATCCAATGGATTTGAGATTCTGCAGGAATTTTGACTTTTTTGCTTTCACCAGTTGACAGTGCTCTTGGTCCAAACTCTTCCCGACAGCGCCCCCCCTCACTTTTGCCCAGTCCTTCTCCGTCTACACACAAAGAGACAAAAACACACACACACATAAAACAAACACGGGTGGTCAATCATCCGCATCAACAATCACAAAGTCCTGTTTATTCCCAGCAACTGAACAGTAACTTCTCACCATATCTTTGAAGGCCTCCCCGTGGTAATAGCTCCTGGATGCTGGATACTCTATTCCCTCGTCCAATAGCTGCTTGAAGCTTGAAGCCGCCACATGCAGATCCTCTCCATCGTAGGCATACACCTTTCTGTCCTCACAGGTCATCAGAACGAGCTGGTCACACGGGCACGAGGTCCCCTCCACTACGCCGACAACCTGCATGCTAACTACGTCGGGAAGGTAGAATTTCCCCCACCCGTCCACGTCATCATTTTTCCCTCTGTAAGTGGTGTCATCCAGGCCTCCTACTGCCCACTTTGCACCAGCTGGTTTATTTAACTCAAAAGTCTCGTGTTTATGTGTGGACACAAAGCCTGACACCCGCTTCAAGTAATCTGGACCTGCAACACAAGCCAGACAAGCATCTCTGAAGCTTTGCTGGAGACGGTGCAGATCACCCGCTGACCTGAAAGGCAGAGAAGTGACACCGTTTGGAACAGGGGTGTCAAACTCATCGTAGTTCAGGGGCCACATACAGCCCAATTTGATCTCAAGTGGGCCGGACCAGTAAAATCATAGCATAATAACCTATAAATAACGACAACTCCAAATTTTCCCCCTTGTTTTAGTGCAAAAAAGCACAAGTACATTCTGAAAAAGTTCACATTTAATGAACTATCTCAGTCTCAATGAACACCTCTTGTTTGTGATAATCATAGCATCTCGTGATTTCTCTACATTTCCACTGAATCAAGAGTTCAAACAAACAAGATAACTGGGAGGAAATGTGTATTACACAACACACCTCACTTCTCAGGTATCTTGTCACGTGTCAGTGAAGTGTCTCTGAACAGCTGAACAGAAAACTGGTTCTTACCTGTAGCTGCACACTGGAACACTATCCGTCATCCTGGCTCTCTGTCACCTGCACAACAAAATGCTTTATTTGTATTATCCTTGATCAAAATTTGCTCCTTTAGTCAGAATTCATCCGACGAATAAATTACTCATTATCACTTTCATTTTCAGGGCTCAAGGCTTCAGGTGTTGTTATATTTACTTATCGCTAAATAAATATTGCGCACAGAAAATTAGTACACACAAATCATTTCTCCGTAACGCCCCCCTAAAAAGCTCACATGTGTAATAAAAGGTGCAGAAATCAGAATCTCAGTCAGACTTTAACTGCGTATATAAGTCTCCCTTTGTGCTTCCTCTAAAACAGAAGTAAAAAACTAGTCTTTGTTCTTCACAATTATCTTCAATGTAAAAAACATAATCACATTTAATAATTTTGCATTTGAAAACAATGTTTGAAAGCATTAAAAAGCATTTTTACCGTCAACGTAACTAAAGTGTGTTAACGGAGAAAGTCCGCACCCCTGTGCTGCCTTCAGGTGCTCCACAAACGTCACCGTTACAAGCATTTTTTGGGACTTCCGATGTGTCAGTGAAGGCAACAAGACGTGACGCCGGAAGTTGTGTTTGACCTACGTGCGCGTTTTACGTGTGGTCCAAGTTAACTCAAGCTTTACTGCAGCTTCTACTGCAACGTGATGGGATTTAAAGGTTTAAATCAGAGCGCAGTTTCCTTCCGCTAATGTGTTTGCAGAAATCCAGTATAAAGCGCACACAACAAAAACAACGCGGGTATTCGCTGCGCTTCCTACGTTGGAATAGACGTCATCACGTTGTGAGCTATCACGTGATTTTCTTATTTAGAAAAATATGTGTAAAAAAACGATTTTCAGTTGTTTATGTTTTTATAGCGTTTATTTAGTTAGTCTGGACATAAGTCTATACATATTATTAGGACTTGGGATATAAAGGTTGTATTCATCAATACAACCTTTACGTGTTCATTTTCATGACTGTATTTAAAGACATTATTTCATAAGGTTTATCAAACGTGAGGGTATTTGGTCTAATGTGGTGGAGCACACACATCTGTTAAGTTGTCTGCATGGTGTCTTTGCTCAGGTCCTTCTCTCATCACTGTCATTTTTATTATCACCATAACATGGTCGTGAATAACGTGACCAACTCATCACCTTTTGCATCCTCTGCATACTTTATTACAGCTGTAAGAGTTAAAAATAGTTGACTCACAATTAGCTTACACATATTGCAAGAGTTGTAACAGTTTGCAGAGATAAAGAATGATTCACAAAAAAGTAGGAATAACATTGGAGAATCACATCAAAAGAAATTAATTAGTTCATTTTATGATAAAGGACCATAAGAATGGTACTGAACATTAAATAGGAGAAACAGCTTGTGGGGTGTAGAAATTATTATCCCATTCAAATTTCACCATGCGCAGCAAACCTATAAGCCTTCTCTTGACTCTCTCTTTGGTCTGCTCCAAGTTCTCCTCTGTGTATGTATCAGATGTTGGTCGTGCTTGCTCTCTCACTTCGTTTTCACTTTTAAGCAGGTTGCTCAAACTTTCAACTTCAGCACAGTTGCCATAGGGCCATGGCCTCTGTTGCTCCTGCTTCTGTTCACTTGTCTTCAACCCAAACAAATTCTCACATGATCTGCAAGGAGGCATTGATCTTCTGTCACTTAAGCGGAGCGCCTGGCACCTGACATACGCTGGAAGTTTGATGGTTCCATCAAAACATGTCTTATTCTCCTTTTCTAGATAGTAGGTCATCACTGCACCAGCGACGTAAGTTTCCCAGTTGCTAAGACAGGACGCAGCCACAACGATTCGCCCAGGATTAGAGCCGGAAGTGGACATGGAGACTCCATAGTACCGGACTGATGTGGGGATCTTGGTATTCTGAGAGACACAGATGGTGGAGCTGACCAGGATCTTTTTCTTTGTTTGACCTTGCTTCAGCTGAACGTTGAGCGTTTGCAGCTGCTCTATTATTTCATTTTCCCTCTCTTCTGGCTGACAAACTGTCCATTTGACAATCTGTAAACAATCAGAAATATTATTGGGCTGTTGTTAACCCCACATACACTTTGTCATTCACTGAGGCTGGCTCTGGCTCTGAAAAGCAATAATATACGTACACTCCATGGCCACGTTATTTGGTGCACCAATACAATTTATTGCAACCCGATACCACCTATCCTCCTCCCACAGTACAAAGACATGAAGCTTAGGTTAATTGGTGACTCTGATAGGTGTGAGTATGAGTGTGACTGGTTATCTGTCTCTATGTGTTGACCCTGTGACTGACTGACAGGGTCCAGGGGGTACCCCGCCTCTCACCTAATGTCATGATGATTAACTCCAGCCCCCCAATGACCCATAAGGATATGCGGTATAGACAATGGATGGATGGATAAACATTAGAAACACACCTTAATACAATGCAGTTCAACACTGCTGTAAACTACACCCTAACTAATAAACATAGTTACATTAATACCTCTCTAATACTGGACATTATTTTCTTTGTTACGGTAGAATTTAAGGCTGTGCTGTTGCACTGGATTGCATTATTAACAGGCCTACCTAAGAAAAAGAAAAACTGCCACAGAGAGTACATTATTCTGAAACTGTATCATTTGAGGATGTTTAGGTGAACAAGCAGTTCTGTACAACTCAGCAAGGAAAAACTCTTACCATGTCGAGCACACATGAAATTGGACTCCGCTGGGGCAGCTGAGAGGAATAGAGTTTAAAAGGACGAGGGAAACAATTCCTCAACTCATTAAACATGTCGCCATCAGTCACAATGTCCTCTGGGGAAATTGGTGGATCTTGGATTTTTCCCAGGAAGAAGATGCTGTGAAGAATCTGTGAAGTCATAACACATTCAAAGAGATTCAATATTTTCTGTGTTGTGTGTGACTAAGAAACATCTGCCCAAAAACAGAAAACTTCATAACAGTCTCCATCAGACCAGACCTCCATCAGACATACCTCATCCACTAACTCCGCAGTTTGTTCTGTGGCTAGTTGTAACATTTCATTGATAATTATGAACGCATTCCCTCTGAAAATATCTCTGTTCTTCAGACGGCCTTCCTCTCTAAAATAACAAACATCAGTAGTTTTTAGGGAATTAAAAAGCAGAATGCAGCCGTAACAAGTTGTGGTTCAGTAAATCAGTTGACTCACCTTGTCCTCCGTGCCGCAGCCTGATGTGATCAGAAATAACACAGTAAGACACTTTACAATCATTATACATTTCACTGACAACACACATGAAAGTAGAGTTTTAGCATTTAATCATAACGATACGAAATGTTGGCCAAGGAAACCACGTAAAAGCTACTCACCATTGTGGGTAAATGAAACAGAAAGAGATGAATGAAGCCCTGCCCCCTGATTTCTAGGTGCCGCTCCTTATTTGGCTTCATGTTAACAAATTTGAATACAACATGGTTTCTATTACATCCACTGATCTGCTCCACAACCAGCTTAACTTGTTCTACTGGGAGGTCTCAGTACTGGTTTACTCACTAATGGTACAGAGGAAAATCCTTTCAAGTACGTGACTGTACATAGAGAGAGGCGGGAAACACATGAAGCGAGACACACAATGAGACACACGTGGCAGATGCTGAAGTCAAAATTAAAAACTGCTTGAGAAAATCGAGTAAGACCCTAACATGAATGCAAAACATTTCACCACTTTATTGGCTGGAGAATGACATATCTCTTGAGCAAGTGACAGGATGCCTGTGCATGTAGGTGTGGTGCTGCAAATTCTGCAAATGTGTTGAAACAAGTTGCGTATCTGAAATCAGAAATGGAAAAAACCCACTCGTGCAGTGACAACTAACCGCAAGTACTAAGAGAGGAAGTGCATTGAGGTTTACATGTTGGCTTTCCACAATAGTTTGTATTGGTGTTTTTCACTGCGCACACAATAGTTGATCAACATGTTTTTTTAAGCATACACATACTGACAGTGAACACAACATGTATTACAAAACCAGTAGTGGGGCTGCCAGGCACATATTCATTATTCAATAATATGAAGTTAACCAGGTTTTTTCTTCACTCGGTGGTTTGCACATACACAAGGCTATTTGCTTTTCCTTTATAATATCTGTTTAATAATGTTTTCTTGACCGCATGGCTCATTCAGCTGGCCTGCTGTGCAGTGACTGCAGTTACATGTTTGATGAAAGTAACAAGAGTGTTGTTGAACACACATTTTCATGACTGTATTTAAAGACATTATTTCATAAGGTTTATCAAACGTGAGGGTATTTGGTCTAATGTGGTGGAGCACACACATCTGTTAAGTTGTCTGCATGGTGTCTTTGCTCAGGTCCTTCTCTCATCACTGTCATTTTTATTATCACCATAACATGGTCGTGAATAACGTGACCAACTCATCACCTTTTGCATCCTCTGCATACTTTATTACAGCTGTAAGAGTTAAAAATAGTTGACTCACAATTAGCTTACACATATTGCAAGAGTTGTAACAGTTTGCAGAGATAAAGAATGATTCACAAAAAAGTAGGAATAACATTGGAGAATCACATCAAAAGAAATTAATTAGTTCATTTTATGATAAAGGACCATAAGAATGGTACTGAACATTAAATAGGAGAAACACCTTGTGGGGTGTAGAAATTATTATCCCATTCCCATCCCCATGTGCAGCAAACCTGTAAGATGTTGGTCGTGCTCGTTCTCTCACTTCGTTTTCACTTTTGAGCAGGTTGCTCAAACTTTCAACTTCAGCACAGTTGCCATAGGGCCATGGCCTCTGTTCATTTGTCGTCAACCCAAACAAATTCCCACATGATCTGCAAGAGGCATTTTTCTCTTCATTTGTAGAAGCCATTCTCTTTTCAACTTCAGCTTTTTTACAGATGGTGTTATGTTTGCTTCCAGAATTTGTTGGAATTTAATTGAATCCATTCTTCCCTCTAACTTTTAAATGTTCCCCGTGCCATTGGCTGCCACACAACCCCAACGCATGATTGATCCACCCCCATGCTAACCAGTTGGACAGATGTTCTTTTCATGAAATTCTGTGCCCATTTTTCTCCACACATACCTTTACCCAAAGAATTCTATTTTAACCTCCTCGGCCCACAGGACTTGTTTCCAAAATGCATCAGGCTTGTCCAGATGTTCTTTAGCAAACTTCTGACGCTGAATTTTGGGGTGAGGACGCAGGAGAGGTTTTCTTCTGATGACTCTTCCATGAAGGCCATATTTGTGCAGGTCACTGAACAGATGAACAGTGCACCACAAGTCCAGAGTCTGTCAAATCTTCCTGGTGGTCTTTTGCAGTCAAATGGGGGTTCTGACTTGCTTTTCTAGCAATCCTACAAGCAGTTCTGATATTTTTCTTGGTCTTCCAGACCATATCTTGACCTCCACTGTTCCTGTTAACTACCATTTCTTAATTACGTTCCGAACTGAGGAAATGGATACCTGAAAACGCTTTGCTATCTTCTTAGTCTTCTCCTACTTTGTGGGCATCAATCATTTTCATTTTCAGAGTGCTAGGCGCCTTGGTCAAAGTTATCTGAGAGCTCAAATCTCCTGGGGTTCCCATTCTTTTGCAGGGTGCCGCTTTGCCTTTTTCACTCTAAAATTGTACAAAACAAAAAGAATACACTGATATTGCTTAAAATATTGAAAAGAGTGTTTCATGTTTAACTTTATACCTTTTGGAGATCATTTCATCTTCCACTTGCTTAACTGTTCACATTAACAGAAATTCTGACCAGGGGTGCCCAAACTCCAATCAGGAGTAAAATAGCAGTTTTTGAAGCATATTTCTTGATTTACGGTTAAGCCCAAAATTATTCTTACCCGTCTGTAGAGTAATCTGGCCAAACAGGTCAAGGAAGGTGGTAGGCAGGCAGACTCACTGTTTCAGTAATCAATTGCAAAGCCTTTATTTGTAATAACAGCCTCCAAATGATTCCTGTAATTGCTCACAAGTTTATTACAAAAGTCCATAGGAAGTTTTAGCCACTCTTCCTTGGCAAAAGCTTCAAGATCCTTGAGGATGGAAGGCTTCCTTGCTACAACCCTTTTCTTGAGTACTGTGGTATCTGGTGGGTGCATCAAAGGAGTGTTATTAACAATTGTGTCAGTTTGGTATTTGTGTCTGTTTATCTAAAGGAATCAGACCTGGGAAAGCATGACCTCGGCAGGAGTGACCTGACCTTTGCCTCCTTATCTGGACACAGAGAAAAGCAGATGTTTATGTTACATTCCTTTGCATTTTAACAAAGACACCAGATGCTGAGCTGGGTGGTTAAAGAGGATATATAAGGTGACTAGAGAATGAGCTCAGGAGGAGACGAGGACAAAGGCAGTAGATTTGGCTAGGGGTTATGCTGTCTGTTCCTACAATTGGCTGAACGTCTTCTCAGGCCTCCATGGTGCCTGTTAGACAACTGACCTTTTTGCAATAAACCTATTTTTATTCATTAAGTCGTTGTCAGCGGAAGTTTCCTTTCATCAACTGCTCATCATCATCATCAGAGAAGATACGACAGTACCACCCATACATTCTCAATGGGGTTGAGATCAGGACTTTGACAAGGCCATTCCAAAATGTTCAGGATGTTCTGCAGTGTCTTTGTTGTGATTCTTGGATTAAATTGGATTTGTCGCTGAATTTTTCTGGCAAGCCAAGTTGACACTGTTGCCTTTTGATCCCGTCCTTGGAGAGTTTTCACAGTGTTAAATTCTTATTGTATTTCTAGACAATACTTTGGACAGTTGAAACTGGCACTTTATTGTCTGACAAACCCTATTTAACTGGCAGCCCGACTTTCCAGTTTTCACTGTCTTTGCAAGATGGTGAGCGGTTCTAAAGTGACTGAAACCCTCCGGCAGCAGGTTGTCCAGATGAAGGGCAAGCCATAGCAAGAGATGTTGGTCGTTCCAAATCTGTGATTTCTAGAATATTGCATCTTTACAACATCACAAACTCATTCAAGTCCACAAGAAGGCTGGTTGTCCACGAAAGACAAATGCAAGAGAGGACAGGATAATGCGGAGAATCTCATTTTTTCAAAATGTTGGGTTAAGGTTGCAGTTAAGGTTGCAGACCCCTGGTTTGGGGGCTGTTTTCTGCAGCAGGTGTTGGGCCTCATACAGCTACATGGCAAATGTTTATCAGAACCTTCTTCGACAACATGTAACAACATACAGATTTTAAATACTGTATATACAGCAGGAAAGCATGGTTTCCCCATGTTTGAGCAGGTTCTCTCTGGGATTCCTCCCACAATCCATGGACAATCATGGAGACTTTAAACACCAAATTGCCAGAAAACAATTCAATTCAATTCAATTCAATAGCCCAATATCACAACAGAGTGTCTCATAGTTCTTTACAAAGTTCACTGAAATAAACAAGTGTCAGCGAACAAACAATCTAATAAAGAGTCCAGCAGTCGATGAGGCCGATGGATCAGTCCGAGGCATCACCTGCCCTTTATGACCCTCCTTCTTCGGGAAGGAAAAACTCAAAAAACCCAGTGGGAAAAGAGAAACCTCCGGGAGCACCACAGTGAAGGAGAGATCCAGCTCCCAAGGACGGACAGGCTGTAGCCTTGGACAGACGCACATCCATTGGCTGGTGGAGAACCACATCAGCGGGACCAGTACCAGGATCCATGGGAACCAGGGAACCACATCAGCAGAACCAGGATCAGGATCCACAGGAACCAGAAAACCACATCAGCGGGACCGGGACCAGGACCCACAGGAACCAGAGACCCACATCAGCAGGGCCAGGACCAGGATCCACAGGATCCAGAGAACCACATTAGCAGGGCCAGGACCAGGATCCACAGGATCCACAAGAATCAGCAGATGACTCCTGGGGGAGAGAGAGAGAGAGAGAAAAACCAAATTAGATTGTTAAGAATTTAATTAGATTGTTAGAATCAATAGTGTGACACAGAAATGGGGCAGTTGAGACATACAAAAACAATCCTTCTTATATATGGATGTCCTGGTATAGCACATGTTGGGGAGTTTGTTACAGACCCCCACACGAGCTCAAATATACCTCAAAGAGAGACTGTTGAACCAGGATTCTCTGAAGTCATTACTCAGAAAGATAAGATATTCCTTTATCAGTCTCACGACAGGGAAATTTAAGTAGATATAGAATAAAATATATATGTACAGCTACAGTAGAAAAAATAGAAACAATATAGTGTACAAGTGGGAGATATTACAAGGTCCTGTACATTGTGAGGTAAAGAGATCAATAAATTATCGCAGAGTGAGGTTACTCTGAATAAATATATTGCACAGTTGGTGAACATTATAGTGCCAGATTATTGGTTCTCTTTGAAAAATATGACCCAACAGCAAAGGTAAAGATACCCACCTGTGCAGGGTCTGATGGATCTGAGATTCTCCAGGAATCTCGACTTGTTCGCTGTAACCAGTTGATGATGCTCTTGGTCCAACCTCTTCCCCACAGGTCCCTCCTTCACTTTTGCCCAGTTCTCCTCTGTCTGCACACGACATGCAACATAAAAAAAACCCAAACACTGTCACTGCCCACAGGTGAACAATCACAAAGTCCTGTTTATTCCCAGCAAGTTAGCAGTAACTTCTCACCATATCTTTGAAGGCCTCCCCATCGTAATAGATCTTGGATGCTGGATACTCTATTCCCTCGTCCAATAGCTGCTTGAAGCTTGAAGCCGCCACATGCAGATCCTCTCCATCGTAGGCATACACCTTTCTGTCCTCACAGGTCATCAGAACGAGCTGGTCACACGGGCACGAGGTCCCCTCCACTACGCCGACAACCTGCATGCTAACTACGTTGGGAAGGTAGACTTTTCCCCAATCGTCCACCTCATCGACATCCTCTCTGTAAATGGTGTCGTCCACGTCTCCTATCCTCCATGTGGATCCAGCTGGTTTCTTTAAGTTCACGGTCCGGCGTTTCGATTTGGACACACGATCTAACACCTCTTTCAAATAATCTGGACAACACACAAAAGGCAAGAAGAGTTTAATGGAGTATGGAAAATACTTGTCATTGCAGGGTTTTATGATGTGTGCTGCAAAGATCTGTGTAGTCTACCTTTTATTCCGTTGCTCTGTGGGAAACCAAACAGCTGCTTTGCCCATCTGAATGGCAGAAAACATTTTTTTTTAAAAAGAGCTAAAAGAGGAGCAGGATACTCCCAGCAGTTTAAATTAGGAAAAACATAGCTGAAGCCAAATATAAAATGAAAATTTCAAGTTAGGACAATGGAGAATTATTATTATTATTATTATTATTATTAATTATACATTACTACACCTTCATGAAAATGACCAGACATTAAAAACACTCTGAATAAAGTTAAATTATCCAACAACATTTTATTGATTCTCAGGCAGTGTTTGCTCCTTTCTCAAAAATAATGTGTTGTCCGCAGTTACCATCTTCATCCTGCTTCTTCTCGCCTCCTCTCCCTCAGTACGTCATGGCTGGAGTGTAATTGGGACAGGATCCAAACATAGACAACTGAGGGCAGAACTGGTGCAGTTCAATGATTTATTAAGAAAAATATTGAAAAAAAAAAAAAAAGCCTTACGGGACTGTCGGATAGTGTTGCCTAAGGGTCTAAAACTAGTCCACGTATTAGTCACTTCCAGGTTGCATTGTAGCAACTCCTTATTATCAGGCTGCTCCAATAAGTCCTTAAAGACTCTCCAGCTGGTCCAGAACGCTGCTCGTGTACTGATGAGTACTAGGAGAAGAGACCATATTTCTCCTGTCGTGGCTTCTCTTCACTGGCTTCCAGTAAAATCCTTCTCCTCACCTTCAAGGTTCTTAATGGTCCTTCCAGTTTGGTTTCGGGGGGCAGTCGCCCTCTCTCCATTTAAGAGTTGGCTAAAAGCCTATAGTTTAGGGCTGGCTCAGTCCTGGGACCAGCCCCTAGTAATGCTGTCATAGGCTTTGACTGCCAGAGGACTCCCCATGATGCACTGGGCTCCTCTCTCCTCCTCTCCATCCTTATGCTTCATGTCCCTTTAACTGTACTTTAACTTGGCATCTCCCCTGGAACCTTTTGGTGGTTTTCTCTCAGGTTCCTGTGGATCCTGGTCATGGTTCTCCTAGCTGAGGTTCTGTGGTGAATCACTGCTGTGGATCAGCATGTTATTATTCATATATTAACTGTTGTCATGCTTTGCACCGTTCCCATATTGCTCATTAACTACTACTACTACAGTTGTTATTATTTTGTACAGTACTTCCAATTTGAATACATCACAAAAGGCACTATACTTTAAAAACATACAGGAAATATATATTAGTCACATCGGCAGCTTCCCCCTCAGACATAGTAGCGCCCAGTGTCGTTGACGTCACAGAAAGCTTAAGTGACTGAGAATTGCAGCCCAACTCCACACGACAGGTAGGACACCCAGCAGACAAAGGAAATTTTGAAAAATCAATAACTCAGTAGAACTGTACAATGAAAATAGCAATGCAAATAATTGGAATAACAACAATGTCTGTCTGACATTACTGAGTTAACCCAGATTTAAGGTTGATGAAAATCTGCAGTTAATATAATGCTAAGCACACACAGAGTATCAGGTGGAATTCATGGTTAAAATAACAGGTACTGAAACTGAACAAACAAATGGTGCGGCAAAGATCGTGGCTAGTGGCAGTTACATAAAGAGGCAGAAAATCAAATGGAAAGACACAAACAGGTTTGGGCAATCAGAGAAAAGAACAGGAACAGATGGGGTTGAAATGACTGTAACGCAAAGGCACGAGAAGAATGGAGGCAGACCGGTGGAAGGTGGGTGGGGAAAGCCAGATCACTGAAGAGCAGATGAGTCAGTCAGTCAATCAGATGACGGTGGAAGGAGATAAAATCTGAGGGCCTTTTAAGGTCTTCGTGGTGGTGGAGCTGGTTTTGTGTGCTTGGAAACCTCACAACTTCGTCTTTGATCCATGTTCTTCAGTCCAAATACTCAAGGTCACTTGATGGTCTAATAATGGAGGGTGTTGTATGTTGCTTGGATTTTAAAACCCTCTGATGCAAACTTGAAACGTGATTCATCATTATGTTGTCATCATTAAGTTGTATAGAAAACTTAACTTTCCGTCTCCGATGTCTGAAAACCTCCCTCACCACACGATGAAACTGTCTTTAAGACTTGATACAAACCAGAGAGAAAATATGGGGTTTTTTGTAATTCCTGTACACTGACTCATGAGGTATGAATCATGAGCATTATATGTAGATGTGACTTTATGTCCCCTTTTTTAATGGCATTTTTTGAGTGTCTTGGGACAAAGTTTGATATTACTTATAATTGACCCAAATTCATTAGTGTTCTCATGTGTGAAGTTTGTTCTTTAATGCATTTGTCATATTGTTCTTAGACGGTTTCCTGTGAACGCGGTAGTTTGGAGTTTTATTTTGAAAGCAGATTATACAGGTGGCAAACTTAAACTGTAAAGGAAGTAAAACAGTGCAAATAAGACCGAGGAAACGTAACGTAGCAGAGCACAGAATAAGTAACAATGAACGGTATGAATTTTAAATTATTTTGTATATTAGCCGACTTTTAAGGTACTCACAGAGTTTAATGTATTACTTTGCACTTTGTTTAATCTCTGTTTAGTTCTTGTGTTGGTGTATGAACTACAAAAAAGCTGAACAGGCTTAACAGCTCATTTTTCGCCTGGGACACTACATTAGTTTTCAGGTTCAGAGCATCTTGTAATTTCTTTACAGTTAAACTCAAGAATTCAAAGCACTCACTGGGTGTATTGCCTAAAACTTGCAGTAAAATATAGTATATCACTGCTCATCTAAGTCTCCCTGAACATAAGAGACTCTTCTCATAGAAAACTGGCTCTTACTGGTTGTCGCTCAGTGAATCATCCTCCATTCTGGCTCTCTGTAACCAACAAAACAAAATTTGGATTGTTGAAAGCCATGAGTCAAGTACTGACACAACAATGGATCAGTATGATAAAATGACCTTATTTAGCTTAAATAATACTGTGTATCCATCTGAAACGTGAAGGGTCAACAGCATGACATTTCACAGAGTGAAAGAACTGAAATGGACAAATTATTCTTCAGCTCACAGCACAAAAACACAGAAGGAGCTACTTACTTTTCTGCTGGTAGGCCTATGTCCTCGATCCATCCTCGAGTTACCTGTGGCGTTGCAGCAACACTCCTTTAAATTAAACAGATCAGATGGAGGAGTTTAAAAATTGAAGTGACAAATACTGTAAACTTTCAAGACAACCAAGCACACGCATTATTATTGTATCTTTTAATTAGTTCTGTGGGACATTGGACACAGACACACTGAGGTCCTAGCTTTATCTTTTTGAGGGTTTTGAAATATGAATGCATTTCTGAATTTCCGTGTGAGATGTATGGCCTTTTCTTGTGAAGAATTGTTCTTTTTACATTTTCACAAATTAAATCCAAGTAGTCTGAACGTCTGAATTTCCTCTTCCTGATTACAAGAGTCCTCCTTCGTGCTGCGCAGTTAGTAAAACTGTGGTTGTTAACAAACATGGCGCAGCAACACGGAGCTTGTATTTCCTCTGAAGACGTCAGTCTTTGTTCACCTTTCTCATCAACAAAATGAAAACTGCAGTCAAATTTAAGAATTACACATGTGAAAACAACATTTAGCTAATGTTACAGAAGAGGCACAAAGGTTTTCACCGTTAATGTTACTATATCGTCTTTAATACAAACTGCCTATGTTAAAACAAACCCTTGATAATGGACATTTATCAAACAGACTGAACTAAGAGTATTTACCGCTGGCATCATGAACAGTCTGAGGTCTTTGTCTTCTTCGAGAAAGAAACTTAAATGATCTCTTTCACAGTTTTGTGAATTTTCTCTGCCACCGCTCCCTGTGCTGCGTTCAGGCGCTCGTCAACTGACTCTATTCCGGGTTTTAGACACGGAGCGTAAAAAGTTCCCCCAGTGTCAGGACTCTGACTCTGACTCTGCAGTACTTCAGTACGACTAGTGGGCGGGTTTTGGTGAGACATGATACGTTGGCCTCAATTGCTGTCACGCAGAAAATGAAAAACATGTATCCCAGACTGCATGTTGAACAACATATGACACGAATCGTAGTTAGCTCGTTTTTCCTGGATGTTTTCCCTTTCAGAAACCAGTTTTATAAGCTTAAGTCTGTAACCTGTACATCACTCACAGTTTCCAAAAGAACACCTAAAGACCACTTTTGAGCAAGTTTTGATTTTCTCCGTCGTGTTTAGCACGTTCTGTGGTTGATATTTGAGCTAATTTCCAAATGACGTTATTTCCAATAGTTCACAGCGGCAGTGAAGGCAACAAGACAATGTGACGCAGAAGTTTAAATCTGACGTATTTCACATGTACTGCTCAATAGATTTAGCACACATTGTGGACAGCTTGAAAATATTGAATGGTTTTGATTCCAAGCGGTTTTATTGCGATGTTTTTGTGTTCGTGTACGGCGAAGACAGACTGCGCATGCGTACCGGAATAGGCGGAAGCCGTATCTGCAACAGCCGGAAGCTGTAAGGTCCTTTCTGCTCCCGGACTGCCATCATGGTGAGTTCGCCATGAGAGTTTCAGGATTTCTAAGTCGAATATCTTCTCATATATCACATTGTTGTGGGACGTCAAGCGCCACACGTATTGTTAACATCCTTATACGTTTATATGTGAAGTGTTTGATATGAGCATGTCGGTTTATTTAGGGTTTTAAAGATATCTCTGTAAGATGTCGGCTAATGCTTGCGCTACAACGTGGCCCTTCAGACTCAGGGCCGAGAGCGGCTCGGTTAAGCTCACACGTTTCTCTTGATTTGTCCCCTGAACATTCACTTAAAACATTTATCATGATCTTGCGACTTTGGTTCATTTGACTAGGTTTTGCTTGTTCCGTTGAGTATGGCGCCATTACGTGAACGCAGCACGTTCGCAGAAACATTAGCTAGTAATTGTTAGCTAGCCGAGGCGAATGTACGAGCTGGTGCTTTGCAGGGCAGTCCCTTCAGTCGGGCGGCTCCTCAGCCTCCAGACAGATCTGTTGGGCTGTCACAGAAATAAGTCTCTCGTATTGTCCATCTGTAAGTTTGTTTAGCAGAATGAGATAATACTGAGCCAGCCTCAGCTTCACCCCCCACCCTCTTCTCACGTGCTTCTCTCTGCTGTCTCTCTCAGGTGTTCAAACGCTTCGTCGAGATCGGCCGCGTTGCCTACGTCTCTTTCGGATCCCATAGTGGCAAGCTGGTGGCCATCGTAGATGTCATCGACCAAAACAGGGTGAGTGCTCTGCAGGAGAGTGGATCGATCAGTGTTGGCCTCGCTTGTTAGACGTGTTGACCCTGATGGGTGCCCTGTACTTCTCAGGCTCTTGTTGATGGTCCCTGCACAGGCGTGAAGAGGCAAGCCATGCCCTTCAAGTGCATGCAGCTCACGGACTATGTCATCAAAGTACCTCACAGGTGAGTGGGAGCAGTAGTCAGGTCCTTTTACTACCCAAACATCCTGTGCTAGATTCAGTGGCAGTCACTCAGGTCCAAGTGAATATACCTAAGGATGTATGTATCCTCCAACATTAAGTCTTTATAAGGTAAAGCAGATGCTAAATATAACTGACTTTGACGATTCACAGTGCCCGCCAGAAGTTCGTGAGGAGAGCCTGGGAGAAGGCTGAAGTCAGCCAGAAGTGGGCGGAAAGCAGCTGGGCCAAGAAGATCGAGGCAAGACATAAGGTAAAGGCAATGTTGCAGCTTCTGGTCGCTGGCAACACAATGGATATTACTGTATTTCTTGACTTCCGGTATTTACTTTAAGTCACCATACAGAAGATATTGGGAATATCGAAAATATGGTTTGGTTCTAGAAACACATTGTTTGGCCATACAAGAGTTCACCTTGTATTGCTGGGACAGCAGTTGAACTGGTTTTGTAAACTGTAGATAAAGTCAGTTTAATATTTGTGAGAAAGTGGTACACACGTGTTGAATTTGAGTTCTGCACACTGAAAATGTTCATGTCACATATCGCCATGAGTTGTGTCATAATCAAACCCTAGTGACGTTGACAAGCAGGTGAAGACATGGGCTCCCATCTCAGCTGAGTGGGTAGTGCGAGCAGCTGGGTGGCGTTTAGGGCAGGACGACTCTCTGAGGATTTGGAGTGTGCCGGTTGGCTGACAGGTGCACTGTTGGATTGCACCACATACTTAAATCTCATTGTGTATGCTGCTTGTGCGTCAAGACTAAAGGTCATGAGTACCAACATGGAAGATGATAGACTGCAGGGTGTCCTCCAGAAAACTGCTCTGTTTTAAATTACAAATTTTAACCCAGTACTAGACGTGCATCCAGCTGGTATGTATGCCCTCAGTGTTTGGCAGCAGGTTTTCCATTCTCTTGTGATAGTTATCCCCTTTTTTGCTTTGCTGTATGATATACTGCCTCTGCACCTGAAGGTTAAGGTTGTGTTTCATATATCAGTTCCTCTTAGTGTCTGCAGAGACAGTAATTAGTTCAGGGGGTGCAGAGGCAGCCCACCTCCCCATCAGCAGCTAAAGGAAATCCTGGAAGGGTCAACACATCTGTCACATTGGAAGGGAGTCGTACTGTCTCACCAACACTCGTAAGCTGGCCTGAAAGATGCCACCAGAGACAGTCGCCCTGTTAATACTCACCAACTTTTGTTTTCAACATTGTTGGCCCTTCAGAAACAACTCTGGTTTTATCCCCGAACATAATCGTCTTTGTTATCTCTGCAGAGGGCCAAGATGTCTGACTTTGACCGCTACAAGGTGATGAAGGCCAAGAGGATGGTAAGTGCAACAGACACAAATCATTTAGGCAGCTTTCGTGGACACAAGACCCCAGGGACAGCACGACTACGTGACCTCAGTCCTGGCTGTTCTGTACGAACAAATGAAGGGAAAAACTAACTTGACCTTTAACATGCTTTAATAGTGAGCAGCACGTTTACTCCTAACGACTAATGATTCTCAGTCAGTTTATATTCTACACAGTTGCCTTTTTTTAAGCACAGCTTTTGCAACACCAGTGGGACTAATTGTTACAATATGGCGTAAATACACCTATTCTCAATGCATGATTTAATTTATCCCAGTGCCCTCCATTTTTAATAACAGTTATAGATGGATATGAATCAAACGATAACTATAATCCACTTTTGAGTTGGGTGAGCATGGTTAGTTTAGAGAGGCCAGCACCTCGTTCTATTAGTGTTGGACACAGCTGTGGTCGGAGTCTCCTCGCAGACTAAACCACTGCGGCTAATAACATGAGCGATGGGTCATTTTGATGTAGCTGTTCTTGGTGAGCAAGCATTGACAGTGGTTGGTGTCATTGTTAATTTTCAGAGCTGCAGCTTGATTTAACACCAATTGTTGCACATTTTAAAGGGTCCATTAGTCTTAATGACTGCTGTTAGATAACCACGCATTACACTTGAGTGTTTTTAATTAATGCACTGCATCTTTTTGTTTTTGCAGAGAAACAAGATCATCAGGCACGAGGTGAAGAAGCTCCAGAAGGAGACAGCAAAGAAGTGAACAGTTTTCCCAAAATAAATCTCCTGTTCAATTGTTCATCTGTGTCTTTTCTTCTTTTCCTTCCCCATGTGGCAAAACCTGCAGTAGCTCATTTACATAGTTTTGGTCTCATAACTAAAACAGGCTGCGAAATGCCAACTTCCAAGTGTTTGCAGATCATAGAAGTATTTAAAGCCTGTATCTGAATGGTGCAGGAGAGCATACCTTGACCCAGGGTCACTGTGCTGAAGCCTGCTCTGTTTATCTTTAATTTTTACTTTTTATATTGAACAGCATCTTGAAAGTCATTCATTTACATTTACAGCTGTGTTTGATAATCATGAAGTCAAATGAAGCGTTTGTCTCCACTGACATTCAATCAGCAAGTTAAAACAAGTTTTTTGTTTTACTCTTAATATTCAAAGCTGTGGCCTATGACTGAATTTGATCAGGTTTAAGAATCGATATGGAATCCATGAAATTGGTCTTTACTACAGCACAGATGGCACATTAAGAGTCAGCTGTTTGATTTGAAATAAGATGGATAATCTATTGCTTTTGTTGTAAGAACCATGTTCTTAAACATCCACTAGATGGCAGTGTCTGCTAATGGTGGACCACGACCTCTGTCTTAGATGTTAAAACCTAAAAGAGAGCAGAGAACTAAGGAAATACCTTTTTGGGTTCACATAGGCTGGTTTGGGTCATCCGAATGCAAAGCTAAGCCCTCTCTGTAATACATCTGTATATACTGTTTGCTGCCAGGCTGTGGGGATTGATGGAAATCAACAAATATGTAATTGAACTAGTGTCACTTGTACTGACCACTTTGACCAGATGATCATTTAAAAAAAAAAAGGCTTTGTGTACAATAGGTGCAGTCTACAGGAGCCCAGTGGTGGGAGGTCCTGGCCCTTACTTCCAATCTCAGAGAGGAGCTTGTAAATATTACATAACACACTTGAACATTGTCCACCTGGCTCGGTGCAGGGAAGAAGAAGAACAGGGACACACACAGCTAATGCCAGCACAGCTCCCCCCCCCCCCCACACACACACACACACACACCAGGCGGTGGATTCCTCCCTGGCAGGCCGAGAAATGTGGCCTATGGTGGGTGAGTGGTGAAGGAGGCCCAAGGGACTCCCATAATGCTCTGAGTGACACTGACTTCATATTGAAGGAATTGTAGCTACTAATGACCCATTGTTCTTTTCTAACCTGATTCATATAATAAACACCTATTTCTTTTCACCCTCGCTAAATTAAATACGTCAACACAGTTTAGATTAATATGATAAAGTACATTTTGGGGCGTTATAATAGGGCCTCATGAACGCGCTTTTCTCTGAGCGTAGTTCTGACGTCAGAGATTATTGGTACCGATGCGCCGTGACGAAAAAGCCGTCATTGCGTAGTAACGACACCGGAAACAGGACAATTTTCATTCAAAATAAAAGCACAACACATAAAGGCTGGACCATTTTATATTCTGCTGGGCATCAGAAACAGTGGTGATATAGATGATATAGATGTTTTTAGGGATCTTAAAAAAAATGCAAACTATAAATTGAGGCCATTGTTTACTCTATAGACTGATATTAATAGTATGTATGCCTTGCGTACACATACCTGGCCAATAGAGCTGATTCTGATTTACAGTTTTGGTGATTTAATTCTCTAAGCTGTTCTTACTTTAACATGAAGTAAGATCCCCCCAGGTATAAATAAAGTATTTCTATCTATCTATCTAAATAAGGAATACATTTTTCAAGGTCTGCATCTGTGTTCCTGTCCAAATTGTTCATTTATCTATTGGTGTGGGCCACCTGACTTCATTGAACAGGGGAGTGTATACATGCATTTAGCCTATTAACTGTGAAGTCTGCTCATTTTCCTCAACACTTTTCCAAAACTGTAATATTTAGTTGACAGTTCATGCTCCGTATCAAATTATGAGGCGAATCCAAGACATGCATTCATAATCTAATTAATTTAAAGAAATGATAGAATCGTCAAATTTTTTCATTTTTTAAGTCACTAAAATAGTTGTGACGGAGTTGCTTTTATTATGAAAGCGCCACTTCCTGCGTCCTGCTGCTGCCTGTGTGTGTTTGACGCAGCCGAGGGGGAGAAAGAGGGAGGCAGAGTTGACAGAGTGACAGACCCACACTGGGACTCGCTGGACTTACCGTCGGCCGGTTTGCTGTCAGTCGGTACCGAGAGAGGACCCCCGCCGGGTCAAACCCCGCCGCTCACCGCCCGGAGCTCCGCACCGCCCGGCAGCTTTGAAGGCAACAGACAGGCGCTGCTTCAGCCTGCCGTGGGGTGAGTAGGACCGGTGTAGTGCGGTGTAGGGCCCGGGGAGTAATATGTGTCAACTTAGCTGCGCCGTCAGCTTTCAGCAGGGGACTCCTCTTAAATGCGCATCTTTCGAGGCGCAGTTCAGCACGCTGGCCGGGCGCTCACAGCGCTCAGGTGTGTGCTGTTGGTGCAGCCTGTCAGGTCATTGTGGATGCGGCCAGCAGGCATGTTGACAGTAGAGAGAGAGATCAGGGCTGGGGGGGGGGTCCCATATGGGCAGTAGCACCTATGCAGTGAAAATGTAACAGATACAGTGGCAGCTTCAACACTATATCCATTGATAATTAGTTCACAGTGCAATTAAAGGTATATTTATCATACTAATGATGCTACTAATACCACTATAAGATCCTACCAGGGACTTAAAGTGTTGCTGTGTTCTGAGTGTACAGTGACTTCTTGATGCTATCAGTTCTATACTCCTACTATAAACGTGCACAGACAGGTTAATGTAGTGCATGTTTCAGTGCTGAAGAAATGCACAGGACAGCTTTGAAGCTTTGAAACATAAAGGTACTGAATCCTACAGGAAAAAAATCACTATATTGTTCCTGTATAGTTTATATAGTGATTTGCCATATGTATCTATCTATACTCCAGTGATGTATAGTGTTTTATATATATATATATATATATATATATATATATATATATATATTGTAGCATCCCTGTTGTTGTTGTTGTGTTAAATGCTGTTTTGAAAAGTCCCACTGTTCCTGAAGGTGTTTTGCTAGGCATGTGAGTGGCTGAGAATAGGAGGAGGGCGGGGCGAGAGTGTGTGCTTCATTGTGGTGTGTGGCATGTCTCGTCCTCTGGTCGGCGCGCTTGGTGAGAGAGAGAGCTGCTCAATTGTTCCGTTATTGTTATGTTTATGTTGGCGTGGTTACGGCCGACAGTAACCGAAGATTAGTAATAAATTACATTACTAACAACTGGGCTCGTTATTCCACCATCCTGCTGAACGTTACATTGGTGTCAGAAGTGAAACACTGGACTTCTGATCTCGGCTAGCAGCGACCCGAACCAGCTAACTCTGCTCGACCTACGGTGGCGATGGCGGCGCAGCGGGAAATGACCGGTACTCGTCCTAAAGTCAAGGTTGAGGCGGTGGACAATGAGTACGATGTCACACCGGGACATGACGGTGGCTTGAACCGTGCTGCGGAGCATAGAGCCCGCCTCAGGCAGACGGCCAGGAGGCTAGCAGCTGACGCCGGCTTCAGCTCGCTGAGTGCGGAAAAACCCGCCAAAGACGCGGGGCCATGTCTGAATAAAGATGGCGGCGCCCAGAGTCACCAACTGTATGGGAAGACGCCGAAATACTCCGGTAAGGCGGACTGGGAGGCCTTCCATGCCCAATTTGAACTATTGGCAAGGGCCGCTGCCTGGTCGGAGGACACTAAAGCGCTCCAGTTGGCTCTGTGCCTTACGGAGGAGGCCTTGGCATGTTTGCTGCTGCTCAGCCCAGCCGATAGGGGGAACTACGGGGCTTTGGTTGGAGCCCTGCAGCGGCGGTTTGGACAGTGTAGCCAGCCCGGTGTCCTGCGAGCGGAGCTGTCCAACAGACAGAGAGGGCCTGGGGAGCCGCTCCGTGTGTTGGCTAATGACATTGAGACCCTGTCAAGGAGAGCATATGCCCACATGCCCATTGATGTGCAGAATGAGCTGGCCAGAGACCAGTTTGTGCGAGCCATCACCCCGAGAGAGCTGCGCATACAGACACAGCTCGCACGCCCCCGCAGTCTGCAGGAAGCACTAGAGCTGGCTGTGGAGAGAGAGGCAGTAGGAGCTACTGCGGAGAATGACCACAGTGGGAGCAGGCCGGTTGGGAGGAGTGTGGAGCTGGTCGGCCTGGGCCAAGAGAAGCCGGCCTGGGCTGCTGAATTGACTGAACTGATTCGGGCTGTGTCACTACAATTGACACGCCGCAGCACCCGTCCTCGCCGAGACCCCCCTGTGTGCTGGACATGTGGCCAGCCTGGTCACATCAGCGTGCGGTGCCCAAAGCAGGCTGGTGTTCAGGGAAACGCCTCAGGGCCTGCGTAGATGGGATGACGCAGGCCCCCTCTCCTGTATCCCAGCCTGTCGTGTTTCCAGTGGACGGAGCCCGACTGAACAGCTGGGGGAAAAGAGCTCCACTTTCCCCAGAAGCTGATGACGGCATTGAGTCCACAAGGGTGGTGGGGTGGACCCATGCAGGAAGCTTTTGCCATGTCCCCATCACCCTGGCGGGGGCTTCATGCACAGCCCTTGTTGACACTGGCTCCACTGCAACACTGATGAGACCTGACGTGGTTCCAGCAGGGGCAAAGTTGGAACCTACTGTGGTCAAGCTGCGGACAGTGACTGGTCAGTTAGCCCCCATGCTCGGGAGAGGGGTAATAACCATCCAGCTGGGGGGACTGTCCGTGGACTTTAAGGTGTGGGTTGCAGCAGTGCAGGACCCCTGCATATTGGGTCTGGACTTCCTGCGTGCCACACAGTGTGTGTTAGACCTGGGGAAGAACACACTGGTCTTTCCTGGGGGCCCCACAGTTGAAATGGTGCACCCCGCACAGGCCTCAGGACCGCACCTGCCAACCATGAGAGCAACAGAGGAACATCATGGGTCACACCCCCCACCCCAAGCAGCCCCCCCTACACCCCAACCCCTCACCCCTCATTCTCCAGCCGTTGCGGGCCCTCCTGCCCTGGACCTGCAGTCCACGGTGGGAAACGTGGACAGGCTGACAGTGGTGAAGGAGGTATGGAAACGCAGCTGCCACAACTTGGACCCCGCACAGCAGGAGGAGCTGTGGCAGGTGTTATTGGAGTATAAGAACATTTTTGCACTGACTGAGGAGGAAGTGGGCCTGACTCACCTGGTGCAGCATGACATAGACACTGGTGATGCACGGCCCATTAAGACACGTCCCCGCCGTCTTCCCTTAGCACATCAGGCTGCTGCTGACAGTGCAATAGATGAGATGCTGAAGGCTGGCATCATCGAACCCTCTGACAGCCCCTGGGCCTCGGGGGTTGTGATGGTAAACAAGAAGAGGAGCCCAAAAATGAGATTTTGTGTCGACTATAGACCACTGAACAGCGTGACCAAGAAAGACTCGTACCCGCTGCCCCGCATCGACGAGTCTCTGGACTTAGTTTCTGGCTCATCCTGGTTCTCCTCATTAGACCTGCGCAGCGGATACTGGCAGGTGCCCCTCTCCCCTGAAACTAGGCCAAAGACTGCTTTCTGCACTGGCAGGGGGTTGTGGCAATTTCGTGTCCTCTGCTTTGGCCTGTGCAACGCCCCGGCCACATTCGAACGGCTGATGGAGAAGGTGCTGGCTGACATTCCCCGACAGGAATGTCTAGTTTACCTGGATGACATCCTGGTCCATGGAAGCTCCTTCGAGGCAGCTTTGGCGTCCCTGCGGCGGACTCTGCAGAAGATAGCGGCGGCAGGTCTGAAGCTCCACCCAGACAAGTGCTGCTTCATGAGAAAGGAACTGGAATTCCTGGGGCATAAGGTTGGAGGTGAGGGTATCAGCACACTGGAAGAGAAAGTGCAGGCTGTGAAGGACTGGCCAACCCCCGCCAACGTGAGGGAGCTGAAGAGCTTTATTGGACTGGCATCCTACTACAGGCGGTTTGTGCGCGGCTTTTCTTGCATTGCTGCACCCCTGTTCCGCCTGCAGCAGAAAGACAGTGACTTTGCCTGGACCCCAGACTGTGAACAGGCTTTCAACCATCTGAAGAAAGCCCTGATGGAGTCTCCCATTCTCATCCCCCCGGACCCCCATCTGCTATTCACCCTGGACACAGATGCCAGTGACATTGGGATGGGAGCAGTGTTGAGCCAGGTGGGGCCAGAAGGGGAGAAAGTGGTGGCGTACTTCAGCAGAACCTTCAACAAAGCTGAACGTCGCTACTGTGTGACACGCAGAGAGCTCCTGGCCATTGTGAGAGCAATCGGCCATTTCCGATATTACCTGTGTGGCCTGCCCTTCACTGTCCGAACTGACCACGCAGCTCTCCAGTGGTTAATGTCCTTCAAGGAGCCGGAGGGGCAGATTGCACGCTGGCTGGAGGAACTAGCACCGTATTCCTTCACAGTGGAGTACAGGGCTGGAGCTCGCCACACCAACGCTGACGCCATGTCCCGGCGCCCCTGTGCCACTGACGGCTGTCGATACTGCGAGAGGAGGGAGGTCCGGGAGGAGGAGCTCCGCGCAGAGGAGGAGCGAGACACCAGGCACCTCAGAGACAGGCCAGCCTGCAGAGCAGCACAGGTTGTCGACCCGATAGAATGGAGAGCGCAACAGGAACAGGATGCTGACCTCCAACCAGTGCTACGGTGGGTGGAGTCTGGACAGAAGCCTCAGTGGGACGAGGTCGCTGGGTGCTCGCCTGCCACAAAGGGGCTGGTTGAAAAGTTTGGAGCTCTCCGAGTTAAGGATGGAGTGCTTCAGAGAGCCTGGAAAGAGCCAGCTACAGGAGAGGAGAGGTGGCAGGTGGTGGTCCCCAGGGCCCTAAGATGGGCGGTTCTAAAGGCCTGTCACGGAACCACTGGGGCGGGACATTTTGGAGTTTCCAAAACCCTTCGTCGGCTCCGGCAGAGTTTTTACTGGGGCCAGCTCAGGAGGGATGTTGAGGACTTTTGCCGCCGCTGTGACCTCTGCACAGCGCACAAAGGTCCCCCAGACAGGTCCCGTGCCCAGCTCCAGCAGCTGGCGGTGGGGGCTCCAATGGAGAGAGTGGCAGTGGACATAATGGGTCCATTTCCCCGCACAGACAAGGGGAACCGTTATGTCCTGGTCGCCATGGATTATTTTACAAAATGGCCTGAGGCGTATGCCATACCAGACCAGGAGGCGGAGACTGTGGCTGACACGCTGGTTCAGGGAATGTTCGCCAGGTTTGGGGCAGCTGAGACGATCCACAGTGACCAGGGGAGGAACTTTGAATCTGCTGTGTTCTCTGCCATGTGTGCACGCCTGGGCATGCACAAGACCCGGACCACACCCCTACACCCGCAGAGTGACGGACTTGTTGAGCGGTTCAACAGAACCCTGGCACAACAACTTGCCATCCTCACTGCAGAACATCAGCGTGACTGGGATATGCACCTCCCCCTCGTCTTGCTAGCCTACAGGTCAGCGGTGCAGGATTCCACCGCATGCACACCTGCCCTTCTTATGTTGGGCCGAGAGCTGCGGACACCAGCAGAAATGGCGTTCGGGAACCCTCCAGACACACCAGCTGTTCCACCAGGACCAGAATACGCCAGGAGGCTCCAGGACAGGATGGAGTCTGCTCATGCTTTTGCCCGTGACCAGCTAGCAAAGGCTGGGATAAGGCAGAAAAGGAACTATGACATGAGGGCAAAAGGGAGAGACTTCAGGACTGGGGACCTAGTGTGGGTGTATAGCCCCAGGAGAAAGAAGGGCCGGTGCCCTAAGTTAGATTGCCACTGGGTGGGGCCCTGTGAAGTGTTGGAGAAGCTGGGGGAGGTGGTTTACAGAATCCAGTTGCCACCTAGGGGGAGACGGGTGGTTCTCCACAAGGACAGGTTGGCACCATACAGAGGCAACGCGTGCCCACTTCAGCCCCCAATCAACTCCCGGAGAAACAGAGCAGCCACACCCCCAGACTCACTGACTGTGTCCCCCTCCCACTCCCCACATTCTCCCCCACCCTTAAACGCACCCTGTGTGCAGCAGCGGGGCACTGCAGGACTGCAGACACAGCCTCTTGTGTCCGCTACGAGGAGGCCCCAGAGACAGACAAGACCCCCAGGTCACCTCAGGGACTTTTTATGTGATCTCTCGGGGCGAGAGAGTTAGTAAGAGGGGGGCAGTGTAGCATCCCTGTTGTTGTTGTTGTGTTAAATGCTGTTTTGAAAAGTCCCACTGTTCCTGAAGGTGTTTTGCTAGGCATGTGAGTGGCTGAGAATAGGAGGAGGGCGGGGCGAGAGTGTGTGCTTCATTGTGGTGTGTGGCATGTCTCGTCCTCTGGTCGGCGCGCTTGGTGAGAGAGAGAGCTGCTCAATTGTTCCGTTATTGTTATGTTTCTGTTGGCGTGGTTACGGCCGACAGTAACCGAAGATTAGTAATAAATTACATTACTAACAACTGGGCTCGTTATTCCACCATCCTGCTGAACGTTACAATATATATTATCTATATAGTGTATTTGTATTGTGTTGTAGTGGTTCTAGTGGGTCTGTAGTGGATATCAGGGTCCTTGCAGAGGGTTTCAAGTAAGTTCTGAGGGCTCTTATATATAGCAGAAGGACATACTTCTGCTCCTTTCAAATTGTATTACTTTGTTCTGAATTTCCTGTCATGCCTTTTAATTGTATTTTCTTTGGCTTTTTGGTAACTGAAGTATTAAATCTTTAATTGCTACCATCTACCAACCGACCTGGGTACCCCCTGATACATTGATATCTTAATCAAATGTACCAGGAACTCCCAGTTTGTGTCTTGAATCTCACAGGCTATGAGAATTGAAACAGATCTCTGAGGCACACTACTACCTTTTAAATAAATACAGTACCAACACCTTGAACAGTTACACAACCAGCCTCAAGGCGTGCGTGGCTGCTGCTCATCACTCTACTGCATGTTGACATGTCACAAAGACTTGAGCTTCGGCTGCATCAGGTGCATTTTCTCCACTTGTAATTTCACCCATCGCCTGCTTTGGACGTATGAAGTGATTACTGACCCTCTTGAGGTGAATAAGAGGTCTAGATTTAGGCTGCCAGATCCTGGTTTGACCCAGCTCACCATCACATTACAGCCCACACCGATCTCACCTAACCGGCTCACTGTGTGGAAGCATCCGCGATTGAGTGTGTGTGTGTGTGTGTGTGTGTGTGTGTGTGTGTGTGTGTGTGTGTGTGTGTGTGTGTGTGTGTGTGTGTGTTTTGAAACATCAACACCTACAAGTTGTCAGTGTTTGGAGAGGAGTTTAGCAGAGTTGAGATTTCTTAAGTGTGTGTGTGAGCAGAGACAGATAGAGATGTGAGCCTCCTATTCTAAGAAAAATGACTCAGTCTTTTCTCACAGGTACAATCCTCCAACTGGAGGATCACATAAAAACCCAAAGAGCTTTTTTAGGCTTTCATTTTAGCAACCACAGAGTGCTGGTGGGTTAGGGTTCGTATTTTTTTTCATCCTACTGTATCTAGTGTTGCCTGCTTAGGGACTCTGACATGTTTCCATCTCATGTTTTTATACTGATGTGCTCCGTCCCTATCAAATAAACAAACAAATGAATAAAGTTATGTTGATAGGTGTGTTCCCTGGTGACAGTTATTTGGTTTCCTGGTGTCTGGAGTGGGACACACCTAGACAAGGATCACCTCTCAGGAATGTTCTTTGCTGGTGTATTGTCTGTTTGTTGCCGTCTCTGTGCTCTTGGCACGCAGGTAGATTCCTGGAAGAGGAATGCCATGCCTCCCCCGGGGGTGTTTCGTAATCAGGGCTGTGAAGCAACATAGTGTACTGTATGACGGTAGTGGCTTCTGGTGAACAGAGCAGAGGGTCAGACGTGAGTTCTGCCGTATTTGAGTAGTGTGAGTTTAGAATAGTAGTTTTGTCACTCTGGATGGGCAGAAAATAGCAACTCTGACACAACTCTGATTATGAAAAAAATCAAGCCAGAGCAGAGATCATCGGACAATGATGCAATATGTTAACAGAGTTGGAAAAATTCTTTTTTTTTGCTTTTCTCTGTTTGATATCTTTAATTTTTATTTAATCGTTTGGGCTTTGAACCGTCTGTCAGAAAAAATAATACGATAGAAGATGGGACATTAAGAATAGTTTTGCTCTCTCTTTTTGACATACCCTCATCAAGGGTTAAGATTAGTCTATAAAACAAAGACAGAAGTGTCTCGTCCACACTGAAATAAGTAAACTGTGTCTATGCAAGAGGACTCTGAGTCAAACATTATTCTTGTCCAATGCCAGTGATTGCCCCAAATATCCATGTAGAGTACTGAATCATCAGTATATTTGACAAAGTAGGCCATATATTGGGTTGTACAGTCCTGGGACAACAGTTTGTATTAGTTTTGATTTAGCTTTTTTGGGTGGTAAATTAAGTTTAGACTTTTCTTCTTTGATTTCTCAACTATAACGGATTTCATTGTTAATTAATCTGCTAATATGCCCCCAGATGTCACTGTCTAGTCATGCTAACAGCATGGCTCTAGAGTTGGTAACAGTCAGTGTTTAATGCTAATAACCAAAGTGTTAGCTTGCTAACAGACTAAAATAATAAGACATAAATAATAATGTTGACCATGGTAAACATTATTCATTATGTGAGATATCAGCATGCTAACATTGCTATTACGAGCATGTTAGCATGCTGACATTTGCATGTTGCTCAAAGCATCATTAAATACAGCATCACAGAGATGGCTTCGTTTTGTTTTTTAGTTTCAGTTGCAAATTAATTATAGAAACTCTTTGAGTTCCACTATTTTGACTAAATCAAGTGTTATATCATACAATAATATGCAGAGAATGCATTCATGAGGACAAGAGTTTGTCAGACAGGTTCATGGCCGAGGGTTTAGCAAAGGTGCCTCTAAAGCAGTGACAGCTTATTCTACAGATTCACTGAAGTGTTAGTTTGTTATTATGAATGGGTGTGTTTTGATTCCCTCTCTCTTGTTGTGCCATTTTCTCCCTCAGATCACAAGAAGATGGGATTGAATTGAGCGGAGCACTGGCAGCAGGACAAATCTTGTTACTTTCCAGCCAGGGACCTCACCTTCAGTTACCTCAAGGTACCCGGAGAGACCCACAGCTCGTCTAGAATCAACCAGAACCACCACCAAAAACCTCACCTAATTTTAACTTACTCAGGAGAAGATGGAGCACTGACCGGAGAGCAGCAACCAGCAGAAGGCAACCCCTCGCTGTCCGTCCACCAGCAGCCATGGCGGGGCTCAAGCGTCATCATGATGGGAAGATCGCCGGGCTGTATGACCTGGACAAGACGCTGGGCCGTGGACACTTTGCCGTGGTCAAACTGGCCCGACACGTTTTCACTGGGGAAAAGGTAGGCTTGTCCATGTCCGAACAACCAAGATATTCATATTCATATTTAAATAGCTTTAAATAGAATTCAGCCTCACCCTTAGAGACGGACAAAAAAGGGTGACTAGTAACACTTGTTGTTGATCTTGGCTTTTGATAATGTTTTAGCGCCATCATAATGTTTTAGTTTGAAATTGCGGTATCAGCACTACACTTCAACAAGTAACCTCTTCAGTGGAAAAGTGTCCGCTACCTCCACAGTATGCTAAAGTTGCTGCTGATAGCTGTAGATTGGGGCAGATGTCCACCATCACTCATTATTTCCTCACTATGCTGCTTTTCTAGGTTGCAGTGAAGGTAATAGATAAGACCAAGCTGGACCCAGTGGCGAGGGGGCACCTTTTCCAGGAGGTGCGATGCATGAAGATGGTGCAGCACCCCAACGTGGTGCGCCTCTACGAGGTCATCGACACAGCCACCAAGCTCTACCTCATCCTGGAGCTGGGAGACGGAGGAGACATGTACGACTGCATCATGAAGCACGACGGAGGCCTCACTGAAGAAGTGAGTGGGATTGTGGACAGCAGAGCGGCCATTAGGTCGCATGGACTCAGTATTTCACTTGGCAGTTGAAGGTTGAACTCATCTGCAGAGGTTTCCTTGAGTGGTGCTCGAGATAAGGCAAGAGAAATGAGATCGATTAAGTATCATATCAACATTAATCCTGTTCCGAGTGGATGAGAATCACTCAAGTTCAAGTCTCTAGAGAACAAAATGTGGATGTTGTTCTTTTGTGTGTTTCCAGTTGAGACTGTTTTGAAGAAGTGCAGTGAAGGACAGTTCAAAAGTACTCAAAAGTAACTGAGAGTTGTAACAGCGCAAGTCGAGCAGGGCAAAGGGATGAAACATTGTCAAACTGCATTGGCAATAGTGCTTTTTTATTGACTTTAAAGTAAATTAAATGGCTTCTTCCTTAAGGCACTGCTAGTTGCTGATTATCAGGAGTTTGCATGTTCTCTTGGTGCTCATCCCACAAGCCAAAGTAGAGAATCTAAATTGCCCATGGATGCGACAATGTGGGTGAACAGTTGTCCGTCTTATTGTATTTGCTGTTTTATTAACTCACAAACCAACATAATTATTATATGAAGATAAGTTACTATTGCTTGCTACCATTTCTGTCTCCCGTCTCCAAGGTGGCCAAGTGTTACTTTGCTCAGATTGTCCACGCCATCTCCTACTGTCACCGGCTGCATGTGGTGCACAGGGACCTGAAGCCGGAGAATGTGGTGTTCTTTGAGAAGCAGGGTGTCGTAAAGCTCACAGACTTCGGCTTCAGCAACCGCTTTCAGCCCGGGAAAAAACTCAACACCTCCTGCGGCTCACTGGCCTACTCGGCTCCTGAAATACTGCTGGGCGACGAGTACGACGCTCCTGCTGTGGGTAAGTCTAAAGTGCTGACAGAGAGGGAGTCCTGGGTTACGTAGCAGGGAGAAATCTATGCTGATTTATCAAAGCCAGGTAGTTATTACAACTTTAACCTTCACTGTCACAGTCCATAGTCCACTGTGTGTTCCCAGCAGCAGAACATGGTACAAGCCGTCCTCTACTTTATATCAGCGTGGTTAACTGATGCTTTCACATTCACATACTGGGTATTTACCAATAAGACCTACAGATAGCTCCGCATACTGTTGACCACACTATTATGACCTACAGTACTTTGGATGGACACTGTACACAACTTGGCACACTGGCAGCTTTATCAACCAGCTGATAGAAGGAGAGGAGCTGCTCAAAGTTCAGAATGTGTACCCGACAGTTTGGAAATTAGATTATAACTTAATCCACAGTCTTATACCTGCAGTTTATTTTTCTCTGCAGTTAAGTTCAGTAAAAGTCATGGCCTTTCTATGTATGATAAAATTCGATATCAGATCAGGATGAAATTGGTCCCCTCAGCCTTCTCAGCATTCTCTTCTTCTGTGGTTGCAGTGTGCACACACCTTAAGCAACCTCCCCACCACCACGATAGCGGCACAAATCCTCTCTGAGCCACAGCTTAGATATTAAATTAAAATGTAATGGAAAAGAAATGAAATAGAGGCAAGCAGATCCATGGGAAAAAGGGGGGAAAGGAGTGTAGAGGGGAAAAAAAGGACAAGAGAGAAAAGAAGAGTGAGAAAAGGCAACAGCGGTCCCTCTGTTTACCCACAGGCCTCTGCGTCAGAGCAAGGGAGAAGCATTCTCTATTTTTCTGACTGAGTGGATTTGCTGTGGCTATTTTCTTCTGTCTGCCTTCGCTCCATCTCAGTCTCTTTTGTGCAGAGCAGATGAGACTCCCAAAAACTGAAAGTGGAGCAATAATAGTGTCTGTTGTTGGACTGCATGTGTGGTTTTGCATGTTCGTTTGAGTGGCTCGACATGTGAGGTCAGCTGTCCTGTAAAAGCCTGTCTGAGCGCTTGACCCAGATGAGAAATCAGATGTTTGTGGACATTTTCAGTGCATGTGCGTGCGTTCTGTCCTCTCTAACGTTCATACTCCCCGTGCACTGTTGTTCATTCGGCTGAGATGATGATGTTGTGATTGGGTGGATTATCCACCCAGCCGGGATGTAATATTGTGTGATTCTATCAGCGGTGCAGTTTGATGTAGAACAGGCTGAATGGAGGCCAGCAGCCCTGACGTGCGGGGCTTTGAGGTAACCTGGCCTGGGATCACATCGCTGCCAAGGAACCTGCTGACAGTCTGTAGGGTGCTGAGTTTTGCTGGTGCTGTGCCAGGTGGCGGCAAGCCCAGTTCGTTGCAGAGATAAAGAGGCTGTCCTTGCTTGGCTCTCTCAAGTCGGGCGTGTTTGGAGTTCGATGCTGTTTTGAGGAAGTGCTGAAAATAATTTGATTTGATGAAAAGTCATCCGAAAAAGAGAGGGGAACGCTGCACCAGCAGCCTACAGAGCTTACAGAAAGAGCCAATTAGCAGGAGAACACTCCAAACTGCAAAAAAGCAGGGAAAAAGCTCAATTTATTTATTAATCCAAGGTATCGAGTGCTTTTACTGGCAGAAAAATGGCATTTCTTAATCATTCTCACATTCTTACCTATCAAGGCTAGGGCTCGCATATAAAAGTGATTTTCATTATAATAAATCGTTTGGTCTATAAAATGTCCAAAAATAAACTAAAATGAACAACAAAACTAAAATAAACAAAACTCCAGCTTCTGATGGATAGAAACGAATGATTAAAAACAAACAGCAAGTGAGTAAAAGAAATGCTGAGGATGGAATAATCCAGCGAAAGTATCTTATTCTTTCACAGTAGATTTGAAGGAAAGGAAGGAAATGACAGGTTTAACAGCGTGCAAGCATGTTTGTGCACTTTTGGGAGCAGATGATGGACTAACAAGCGCTGTGAAAATATGTCTGCCTCCTTTTGCCTTTTGATGTTATGCAGTGTGTGGGCTCCCTCCTTTTTGTCTCCAGTAAATGGAAAGTTAAATATAGATGTCTGCTTGCTCTTAGAGAAGCACAAGCTGCTCTTCAGAAAAAAATTAACTTGCCTAATAGCAATTACAAAGAACATATCCTGGGCACATGCATAATTCAGAGCATATCTGTGCGTAATGAACATGCACTAGTGGAAGAACGAAGTTGCATAATGCTCAGCAGGACAGGATGCTGGACTTGGCCCACTCACCCTCGGGGGTTAACAGTGTCAAGACACGAGGGAGTGGCTGTTGGTCGTCTCATGGAAGCAATTGGTGTGAAAACACAATGCAGGAAAGCAGAGAGGGATGTTTACACTCCCAGCTGTCACCAATAAGTAGCCGGCGTCGTTACCTCAAGTGATGCTAATGTGCAATGACGTGAACGGCGTTATCCAGAGATGTGTCAGCCATCTGGTTTATAAATAAAGTTATCGAGGAAGGAAGTTTGGTGGACCGCTGACGCAAGTAATGAGGGAGAAGGGTCATGGTTGCTAGGATACGTTGGCTAGGGGTAAGATGGTGGTGGGGACTGCAGCAGCGTTTGCTCCCTCCATAAGCAGTATGAGCCGCTCCTTCACAGCCTCAGAGCAGTAAATACTCGCCACCCACGGTAAACTGGCACATTTACTTCACCAGACTGAAATCTCCAGCAAATTCCGGCAAACTGCAGCGATATGAAGACATGTGAAGAAGTATCACCAGGCGTGTTGGGGAGGATAAACCCCACTTAGGCTCATTTTACCACCTGTTTCCAGAGCAAGTCTTTGGTGTATCAAAGCAATGCAAGTTCCACAAGCACAAGGATTGTTCAGGTACTAACTGACTGGTTTGCTGTTCTGTCTTTGGAGAAAAAGTTATCTGCTTCACAGGAAGTGAGGTGTTTTACATTTCTGGTTTGGTTTTGACATTCAGAGGAAGAAGAACACATATTTGGCCTATGCAGCTCAGCAGCCATGGCAGGGAGGAAAAGAGAAAAAGTCAAACAGTTACTTTATGTGATCAGTGATCTCTGGTAAATGTAGTGCACGTGCACATAGTACCAAAAATACCAATAAAAGACAGAAAAAGAAATGAGCATTTAAAGCTGCACTGATCAATATTTACGCCACATTTGTCTTGCACTTATTTTTCCGTCGTCATTGTGAAAAAAGGGGTCAACATGCTGACGGAGAAATTGCCTGCTTCCCCGTCGCTGTCTGTCTACAGAATGTGTGTCAGTGGACCATCCTGCTGACCAGGGCGGCAGACAACGCCCAGAGCAAAAAGTTGCTCTTTTGAAACGGATAATCGGACCAAGAGAAGTGTTCCATAAAATTAGCATTTGTATGAAGCTTTGAGGGATGAACATGTTAACCCACTTTCCCATGGCCGCGTGTTTGTGTGGGAGTGCGTGTGTGTGTGAGCATGACGCCGGCGGCAGGCAGCAGCGCAGAGCCTCATCCTTGGTTAGACAGATGTGTCCTAAGCTAGCACATATTTATGGAAATGACTCTGATCGAATATGATTCATGCTTCATTTGAAGTGGAGGGGGAGAAAGCTCTTGTTTTTTAGGTCACTAAGCAGAAAGGTCACATGTGCTTCACTTTGTTGGTCTGTCATCCTTATTCATTCATTTATTTATTTATTTCTGTGGCGTTTGTCCGTATAAACCCATGCTTAATTCTCTTATTCTGTGTCTCTGCAGATATCTGGAGTCTGGGGGTGATCCTCTTCATGCTGGTCTGCGGTCAGCCCCCCTTCCAGGAGGCCAACGACAGCGAGACGCTCACCATGATAATGGACTGTAAATACACAGTGCCTCCACACATCTCCGATGCATGCCGAGAGTGAGTAACACGCACGCGCACGTACCCACACAGATGGACGGAGTACTCTGCAGGTGCTGCATATTTCATGTTTGTGGATGTGTGAAGAAAAGAGGAGCGGCCTCTCTTCTGCTGCTCCTCGCTGTCCTGCTTTCACTCGGTGCTGCAGTCAGCTGCTCCACCAGAGATGCAGTGCCGCGTTAAGTGTATCTAATGCACCCTTTTAAATCAGCCCTCTATTTTTAACATTGGGAGGGTTTAACGATGCGTCGAGGCAGAACAGAGCAAAGGTGCCGAATACATTTTGAATGACTGCAGGTTTTGAAAACACACATTGTTTCTGGATATGACTTCATTAGTTTATGTTGACTCGCACACAGTACTTCAAATATTTGCACTCATCCTGGTCCGTGTGTTGTTTGTTTGAACCCTTCGACAAACTGCTCACCCATGTGGCCTTGTAAAAACAGCACTGCTTCCTATTTTGTGTGAACTATTCAGCCAGAGGAGTTCGGCGTAGCACAACTATCTTAGCTAGACTGCAAAAACAAACAGTCTGGGTGGGCAACTTGTTTCCTGGAGTATCCCAGGAAGGGTTGACTGATCGGGGTTTTCAAGGCAGACGCTGGTAACGGTGCTCTTAGATTTCAGCTGCTGAGAGGTGATATTCTGTGCTGATGTTTTGATATATGACGATTTGTCGTGTCAGCAGTTATTGATTTAATAAAATGCATCATATTCCTCTTGTTGGAGATAAAGGGCACTAATAATATAATATCTGTTGTTCGTTTTAACTTGCGTCTTATTTGCTAACTTTTAACATCCAGTCGTATAAATGCAGTTGCACAGCAAGCTGTTGTAATTATCTCCAGTTTGGCAGAACCTGGGTTTTATCATCTTTTCATGGGCGTTTTGTGGCTGATATCTCTATCAGTTGTAACATTGTATTCAACAGTGGGGCGTGGGGCAAGAGACATGAGCATTCAGACAATCAGACGGGTTGTAAGCAGTTTATCTAACTAGTTTATTTAACCCACTAACTAACCCATTTAAAGGTAAAACTGAAAGTGAGCACTTGGAAATGATAATACCTCAATTTTCTGGAAAACTTGACACGTTGGATTAACTGTTTACAACTAAGGCAAATACAGTGGGTCAAAGTTCCACCTGAATTTGTCTGTAAACTGTGATGGATGTTTACTGTTTGGGTAATTGTACCATTCTCCTTCAATTTCCCCTCCAGATAAGTTTGTTTGTTTAAAATCCGTCTAAATGTCTGACTGCTCTTGTTATTTGCTCTGTCTAACTTATTTTTGCTATGATTTCAGGAGTTAACTCACTGAGTACAATGTTATGATTGTTGATAGCTTGTGATAATCCTAAATGCCAGCTCATGAACGTGATAGGATTATCTCAGATACTGTGGGAGTGTCAGTGTGTATCTAAACACAGCGACAGTACTCACCAGATGTTTCTGTAGCTCCTCCATGACCCTGATCTCTCCTGTGACTCCCTCCAGTCTTATAGCCCATATGCTGCAGAGGGATCCCAAGAAACGAGCGACCCTAGACGAGATCCAGGGCCACGAATGGCTCCAAGGTGTCGACCCCTCACCGGCCACCAAGCTGTCAACCCCTCTGGTGTCGCATCGCAGCCTGTCGGAGGAGGAGCACGGCTCCATCATCCAGCGCATGGTGCTGGGGGGCATCGCAGACAGAGACACCATAACTGAGTACGTGTCCCTCTATCTCACACACGCCTAAATAAACATGCAGCTATTCTTTCCTGTGTAATCTCCAAAAATTCGCCATGGTCCACAAGTCCAAATAAAGCTCAACTGAGTGTCATTAAGAGTTTAATTGTCATGTTAGCAACCAGCTGGCAGTCAATCGTGAGCTGCTGCCGTGTCAAATTAAATCTCCACCCCCGCCACTTCCTTTTGACTCACGGTCAGTTTTGTCGCTGATCTGAGTGTTGATATGTGTGTGTTTGTCTGGCTGTGCGTGTACCCGTGGAACACACACACATTTGAATATGGAATTCAAATTGATTTCTCTGTCCATCTTCTCAGGGCGCTGGAGTCCAATCAGTACAACCACATCACAGCTACATACTTCCTGCTGGCTGAGCGGATGCTGAGGGAGAGGCAAGAGAAGGAGCAGCACAGCCAGACACGATCACCCAGCCCCAGCAAGGCCCAGTTCAGGTACACACACACACACACACATTTCTGGAGATAGACAGAGTGCTGCCTCTGCAGTGTTGCATACTGTCAGTTTCAAGAAGACAAGCTTGACAGCAGATGGACAGACGGAGTCTTTTTTCAGCAGAGAATGAAGGACAGACTGAGAACAGAAGAGAGGGTGCAGATCAGCAACACTATCAGGGAGGTAGCAGTGAAAGCAATCTGACCCTCATACTCTGTAGCATTTGCATCGAGATATATGGTTGGTGATTGGCCCCCGTTCATAGAAACTAAGGGGCAGCAGGCTGAAGAAGCTAACACTGAATTATAGAACATATAAAAAATATAATAGTAGGATTTTCACTATCAGTTCTTGCTTCATATCTTATACACCAAGCAAGACTGCCCGTCTCTGATTGGTCAAGCAGTCGCTGTCATATTGACTCTCTTTACCGGTTATATATTCATTGGTCAAAGTTCCTGCTTTAACATTTTTGCTTTAAAAGTTGCTTGTAATAAAGGATGGGAATTAAATGAAATTACTTGCAGCTTTATTTACTTTATTCAAACAGAGAAGAAAATAGCTTGCTGTCAGTTAAAGGGATAGTTCAACAATTTTAGAAATCCACTCATTCGGTTTTTGTGAGGATTTTTACTACTTTGTACAGCAGTCAGTTAGCTTAGCTGAGCATAAAGACTGGAAACAAGGAAACAGCTAGCCAGGTAACAAAGGTAACCACATTCACCCACCAGCGCCACTACAGCTCGCAAATGTACACACTATATTGTCATATTACTCTTGTTTTTTGTATGGATTAAACAAATGGAGTAAGTACAGAGCTGGAGCCAGAAGGGGATTAGTTACGCGTAGCAGAAAGACTGGAATCAGGAGGAAATGGCTGGCCTGGCTCTGTCCAAAGCTTTTAAAGGTTCTACTAACACTTTAAATCTTACAAAATTCAATGAAATGTACAGATGACAATTTGTGGCATTAGGCAGGGTTACAGTATGTGCTGTAGTTATTTATTGGCAATACAGTGTTTTCATTGATTGATTTGTACAGAACCAGGTTCTCTTTATGCTAAGCTAGGCTAGGCCTCACTCAGGATCAAGTGAGGCCTAGCATTCAACTAAATGACTGTAAACGTATAAGTATAGTTTTACTAATTCTGTCCAATCCACAAAACCATGTGTTCTGTGTGTGTCTTCACAGGCAATCCTGGCCCACCAGAGTAGATGTTCACCAGGACGTCAGTGATGGCTTGGGGGGCCCATCTATATCCCACCCAGGGGGGCCACAGTCACCTGCCCGCAGTGCTGAGAGCCTCCACAAAGGCCCCAGGCCCAAAACAGCTCTGCTGGACCTCAGCCAGCAGCAGGAGAACCGCAGCAGCCAGCAGCAGCCGCCACGACAGAACCAGGAGAGGGGGCTCCGGCCTCTGGTAAAGCCCCACTCCAACCCCCTCAGGCTGGGCTCTCTGGCCTCAGTTGGCCCTTGCAAACCTCGTAGTCCCAGCCTTTTCAGCGTGGAGGAGGACGAAGAAGAAGAGGGGGAGGAAGACAAATGCGTATCCCCTTCTGCGCTACCTGCTCAGGTGGTGCTTCGTTGCAAAACCTCATCATCATCATCTATGTCTTCTTCTGGTAATCGGCTGACGTCCCGTATGAGTGCTCCACTTCTTAACCAGATTCATGAGGAAGATAAAGAGGATGAAGAAGAGGAGGAGACCAAGGAGCTGCGTGGACTCGGCTTGCCCAAACCCAGTCTCAGCCTCAACCTGAACTCTAGAATACCATCACCGTCAACGCTCATGTCATCACCTAAAACTGTTGGTATATCAGCACCGGTAGCCGCTTTCACCCCCAGCTCAGAGACTAGTGACGATGAGACTGAAAGTCCACATAAACCAGACGTGGCAACTGTGGGTGGACATGGGGATGAGAGAGGAGGGAGGAAAGAGGATAGAGAGAAAAGGGCGGCAGGGCAGGGCAGTCCCTCCAACTGTGCCAGTCCTGGATCAGGTTCAGGCCAAGGCAAGGGCACAGCCAAAGCTGCCAGCGGCTTGGTGGAAAGCCTGAAGCTGATGAGCCTGTGCCTGAGCTCTCAGTTCCACAACCTGACGGGGGGAGGAGGGGGAGGTGGTGGCGGGAGCAGTGGCGGTGTTGGGGGGGACACCCAGGACCGTCCCATGTGGAGGATGTGCATGGGCGGCTCCACCGGTAGCCTGGATAAGGTCTCACTCCTGGGTGGCCCTTCACCGAGGGGGAACCTGTACCACCACCAGCCCCCGCTGGGAGACGCGCTAGCTGACCCGCTGCTGGACGGCCCCTGCACGGGCACGCTGAGGCTGGGAGAGCTGGACCTGGCCAGAGAGAACCACAGGAACATGAAGAATCGCGTGCTGCAGATGCCTCTGAGCGACAAGACTCTGTCCGTCAACATCCATCGGAGCCCCAAAGAGGGTCTTCTCTGTACCCCCACCCCACACAGCTGCTGTCAGGTGATCTAGGGCGCAGACAGCCGCTCTATCAGCTGCTGCACCTCCACACTACTCCACTCTCATCTGCACATCCCTTATCATCTTGCTTTCGTTTCAGTCATGTCAGCATGGGCTCATGAGTTCACGCTATGTTTTTGCATTTTATGCCGTTTCCTATTATTTAACACTTCTGGTGGATAACTGGGAGAAAGTCCAAATGCCAGCCTTGCACATTTAGAGACGCAAAAAGTCTCCATGGAGGAGACTGGGTGCCATGCCAAGTATGTGAAGCACTTTCATCAAATTAAACGGGACACTAAGGGGACAGTTTAACCCGCTGGTGTGTTTTAAATAAGAGACATAAAGTATGGAATCGGATACAGGAGGTGCTCACATCCCTGCTCGACACACTGACGTATATGTACACTGTATGTACACATTTTGTGCACATCTGCACACACACCTATGTCACTCTCTGATGAGCTGATCAACGGGAAAACTGAGTTTTAGAATCATGTTACATATCGTCTTTGGTTGTACTTGATGCTGTTTTTTTGATATTTTTTTTAATTGTTTTTTGAGACAATCATTTTATCAGCTTTTTTTTTTATTCTGACTGAAAGAGTGAAGTTATGACTGTGTTTCCATTCAAGTGAGAACTAATATCAGGGTGAAAATGGACGGCAGCACTTGGGTGCTGTATGATGGTGGCACTCAGTATTTTGTAGTCGATCACTGTTTTATTTTTCTATCTCGAACGTGCTCCGCAGACTCAGAAAGAAAACGCACACTCACTTGTCAAGTCTCTGCGCAGTTACCTGACAGAGTTTGTACATATGTGAATAACCTCCTAGCAGTACTCTGTACCTGTAGTGTTGACGGTAAAGTTATATTGCAGTAGAAACCTGAACACTAGATCCTTCTCCACCATTATTGTTCACTCCTACTGGATATTCAAGGTTTTGGTTGAACCCAGAGCTAGAAATGTATTTGATGGCTGAAAAACAACATTGAAATAGATTTGTAATCTCTCCTGAAATTAAACAGAGTAAATTATCATACATGTAATGGCAGCTCTTTAAATTCAAAGACCACTGGGTGGAACCTAAACCATGCACATCCCGTAGCTTTCCAGGATCACGGTAGCCACTGTTGTAGCGTATTCCAAGACAAAAACAACAAAGGGGTGTAAGTAGAACATAACAACGCCGCCCCTTCAAGTATCGGTCTGTGTAACTGGATGTGTGACCCACCCCTAGTGGAATATATAACTTGACAGTGCATGTGTTTTGCTGTAGCAACCTTACTCTTACCCACCGAGGTCAATCCACCTGCTGTACCTACCTAAGTAACGGATTCAGATGGTCACTTTACTGTAGCCTCACAGCAATACCAGCGACTGCAAAATGTACAACAAAAATGGATGTGCCATAAAATCTGTCTTGAGCATATTGTACTGTATGTATATGATAGAGATCTATTAAAATAAAATGATGTGAATGATGCCTGAAGTGTCTGTCTTTACTTTTGTTGAGTGAAAGTTGATGTGCGCAATTTCTAGATAAATCATCCATGAGTTGCTAATAAACTGTTCACCAAGACCCCCCCCCCCCACCCACCCACCCACCTCAATGCCAGAATGATAACGGGCTCAGCCAGACCTCTCCAAGTGTGGAAATAGGCCTAGCTGTGCAAGACCTTACTTATTACTTAATTTCTTGTGAGTTTTGCCCCCAAGACCACCACTAAAATGAGCATTGCCTAACCTTTTAATTTAGCTTCACACATTGCTATCAGTGAACATACTGGCTAAACAAGGGTATAGCATCAAGTACCAGAGACGGTGCCTATGTTCTGATGGCACTACAGTGTTATGCCATCCTGTCTAAAACACAAGTTTTTGTTTCTTTATTTGTGATGTCTGTAAAAAAAAAAAAAAAACTGGGATTGTCTCTCTGGAGGAGACCTGATGGAGTGGAATTGGCCTGTGTGCAGAACATATTCTTCCATTGTGTTTATGCTCCTGAATGGTCTCGTAGCTTCCCCACTAACACTGTGGGGAGTTGTAATCCCTGCCACATCTGGGCTACTGTTCCACATCAGCCAGCTGGGAGGAAATCAGATCAGACCAGATGAGCTCGAGGTCAGCGCATAAACCCGTGTGACCCACAAGCTTACATGCACACACACGCACACAAGTGATGCTAACGTGCCGACAGCTACGCACAAACAAGCCGGGCCTCATGAGCCACGTGGGATAACACACACTCAAATGAGCAGGTGACAAGGCTGTCATGCGTGTTTCAAAAAGTGAATGGACCACTGAGGATGGTGTGTCAGAGAGAGGACGTCATGTGTGCGCCGAGGCACGTGCTGGAATCAGATCCTATCATCTACCCACAATCCTCTCAGTGCAGCGAGTGACATCACTGCCATCTGAGCACTCCACCTCTCTCTACATCAACAGTTTCATTAGCTACACAATATATACAGAATACCACATATTTAAAACATGTATATCTCGTGGTGTAAGCGACCCTGTGAGTCCTAATTCGTTTTTACAGTCGATGCTGTTCGGTTTGCAGGGGACCGACCTGGCAGACAGTCAGGGAATGACACCATCTACAGACACCAGGCTCACAGCAGCAGACAGATTATCTACTGCTGGCAGGTCAGTATGCATTAGGAGTGGTTAACCCCCCCCCCTTTAAATTGGTATAAGAACTACAATATTACCATCTGAAATATAGTAGTGTGGCGGTAGGAAATATGACTAAATCGAACTTAAAGCTGCATTTATCAAATTATTTGACACTAGGAGGCAGAATAACATCAAAACCAGCTGACACAGCCACCTCCACATCCCCAGCTTTAAATGCTGTTTTAATTAAAATGTTGGCTAGCTGAAAAATTGCCATCCACCTGACATGGAGCAACTTTATAGAGTTATTTTCGAGGTGTATTTCTCTCCACTCAGTGAATGTAGGTCATAGACTGTGTATAAAGATGGCTGAACAGTCTCAACTTCCTCCCAGTGTACAGAAATGACGCCCAAATATCCCAGATACAAACGGTCAGGTGAGTCGTGCTCGTTAAGATAGATAAAATGATTCAGACACACGAGCCGTTGTGTTCACTGTATGCATGGCCCTGTATTTTTACGCTGTATGGTCTCTATTAATTGAAGGGTGTCAGCAGAGCATCTAATCTGACCGTCAGTGGAGATGAAGGCTGAACTCCTGCCAGCAGGCTGTCAGCGGCGCTGCTGAGAAAACTGCTTTAAGGAACAAAGCCCCCAAACACACACACACACACGCACAGTTATTTTAAAACTTAATTTCTTCAAGACTATACCACCAACACCCCCTCACCAACACCACCACCACTACACATAGTACACAATACTGTTTGGCCATCTGATGGAGGTTTTTTCCATCTGACATTGAGAAGTGTGTGTGTATGTGTTTGATGATGCTCTGTATCTGTGTGTGTGTGTGTACATTTGATTTCACTGTGGGCTTGTTCAGAGTGTTACTGAAACAGTGTGTTTGCCCATCTCACACAATGTGAAACCAAGGACTGCCAGAGAGCAGAGGAGAGAGAGAGGAAGAGAGAGAACATGACTAAATACAGTCAGTACGTCTGATCTGTGAATAATTCCATCAATAGATTTCACCATTATAACCTGGTTTATATATCAATATATGCTGTGATATATGTAATATGTTTTTTTTAATCTGTAAAGAACTATTTGATGATTATCGAATTACTTTAATAATTCACTGCTTTTAGAACAACTGACCCTGACACACACAGACACACACACACACACAATCTGACGTTTTTATTCTTTATCATTATCATTATTTTGACTGTTTTCTCGATTTCTTTTTACAGTAATCTCTAATGACTTGTGCTGCTGTTCACATTATTTTTTGTTTCATTCAGTTTCATTCATTGATCTTGTCTTTCTTTGTGTTTGTGCTTTGGCGACACATGTTAAAAGTCATGCCAATAAGAGGTGGTGGGGGTCGGGGGGCCAGTCAATTAATGGCACATTTTCATTAGCCGTGACAGCCTGGGAAGAGGCAAACAGGAGAGAGGGCAATCAGCACAACAGTCATTATAGATACTACATAGATGGCAAGAGAGGCCACGTCAAGTTCATGGCAAACAGCCCTGTGAAACTCAAAAGGTATGACCAGGAATAGAAGGTGCAAACAAGAGCGGGGAAAAGAAAAGGAAATGGATGTGAATAAAACAACAGCTTTTGCAGCATTGTGAGGAAGGCAGGACACAGCTGGGGAGCAAAGGGCACCAAAGCTATAACGGGCAGCTACATCACTGCTGCTAAACAGGAAATCACGCAGCAGCACTGAGGCAGAGATGACTGCAGGTTAGCTTTAAAGCTGCAGCTTTAACAGAATGAGAGTTCCTCAGATGTATTTCTGGTGCAAGGATATGAACGGGGATGGCAATCGTCCTCCCAAGACACGTCCCTGAGGTTCTGAAGGACACCGTGAGAAGGGACTTTTGGATGCTACCCAAACCTATTCTGATAAGAAATCACAGAAAGCTCAGCAGAAATTCTGCCAAGAAAACATTTTTTTTTTTTGTAAGTAACAATCGCTGCCTGCAGTCATTTCCAAAGAAGGTACAATAAGCTGGAGGGTGACAATTAACAGTCAGTTTGTCACTCCATTGATTTTAAAGTCAAATACCTGGTCATGGAGAGTATTACTCCGCCTTTGAAAACAGCTGTATTGTGTTTTCTATTGCTCTGTATGGAGTTGGTTTAACTGATAGCATAGGTTTGGAGAATACATGTTTCTAACAGGAAGGCCGCGCTACAAACTGTGTACGTAATGGTCTAACAAGAGAATCTATTCTATAAATCACATGGTTCAGGATGACCAGAAACCTGCAATCACTTTGGCCACTTGAGGGCAGTGGAAAAAAGCTATGCACACAATACTGACATACCTTTCATACGGTGAGCTTGTTAGCACCATTTGCATATTCATACATCTAGCCGACACAGAGCAACATTGGCATTCATTTGGAGTCATGTTTCTGGTCACCTGCTCAATTTATCCCCAGTGTTCACTCTCTTTTAGCTCTGTTTTGGTCTCCACCAACTCCTGAGGGAAATATCTGGCTCTTTGGCCACGAAGCTAGTTGCCAACTCTAGGTAGTGTTTAGTGGTCAAAATAGATGCCGGCTCCCAAAAATGACGCTGATCACGGCAGAATGCACGAGTAAAGCCTTAAAACTAAAACGATGAGCTGAAAGATGCTAAAATGCTCCATAGAGCTTTCACATTCAGGCAACCATGTGACCCACTGCAATATAATAATATTGATTATAGCCGCTTTAAAGTAAAGATAATTCGAACTTTACTGCATCAAATTTGTTGTTTGTTTTTCTGATCAGTCCTCCTACTTAGTGGCCGTGCAATAACAAATCATATCGAGTCAATTTCATTTGTGTAGCCCTCTCCATATTGCACTGCGGAGAAGCAGAATGGCAATATGAGAAGAAGAAGAATATAAGAATTTACAGAAGACCCCGGAAAACACAAAGCAACTTACATCGCTGAAGAGTTTATATCTATTTACAGTTTCAGTGTGGGGACAAGAAACTATAAATTAGCCGCCTACATACAGAATGATAATGATGAATGTAAATAAGTGGATGAGGAAGGCCCAACTACACTCTTAAATGGATGTAAACAAACAGCTGAAATATGCTTGGTGACAGGCTGTGGCTCAGAGACCAGATTCAGTTCTGCACAATCAATAGTTTCAGTGAAGAGAGAAATCAGACAGCTTTACAGGATTTCATGAATCAGTAACACTTCAGTATCAGCCGCAGTGATGTCACAGATGAGATGCCGCTGCACGAGGCTCGATGTAAAAGTCTCAATGCCTCCGTGGCTCCGTTTCGTTCCCTCTGCAGGGTGAGGAGAAGTCATCACATCCACAGCTTTTCCCGTGCTGTGTCTGTGGAGAATAACCAACTGGCTGGCAAACTCCAGCTCCAACTCTGTTAGTCTTTCCTGATGCTCTCAGTCAGACTTGAAATGCTGTGATCATTACATTCTGACGCCTTTGGTGTAATGTGAGGCTGTGAGGTGCTGTGAAGTGCTCTCACTGTATGAAGACTGAGCAGTTTTTGGAGTTCTGGGAAAATGCCTGTGCCTTTCCGTAGGATACCGAATTAACTTCCTAGATACATATTCCTTTAATTTACCAAAGAATAGTTGTGCCGCAAAGACGTCATTGAAGTATTTTCCTTTTTTACTGTTCAAATGTCAGTCTGTCTGCCAACTCTGCTGTAAAAATAAATCTCTGGACTGCAAATATCACCAGTCACTCAAAAGCAGACAGTAATTGTTTGGTTCAACAAGACAGGGGGGGGAGCTGCCTGTGCGTGATGCATGCATCTCATTACACTCGTGCATTGTCACATGAAAAATGAACACAATTGCATGGGGCTTCTGCACTGAGGGTGGTGGTCCAGGACTGCCTTCTGTGGGACTTCCATGTTCATTAATATCATTTGCGTTCATGTTCGAGTATTAAGTACAGTTACACTTCTATTTGATTCTAATACGACCGGTTGGGACACAAAATGAGATTTGACAGAGATATCTGTGCTGGCTTTTAAAACTGAGCTGCTGATGCTTTGGCATCACAAACTCGTATGCTGATTAAAGATAAACTTAGAGCTGATAGGCTGCCAGCAGTGTGTGTGTGTGTGTGTGTATTCTCGTGTGTGCACACCTTTTATGCGCAGTTATTTCAGCCTTCAAGCCTCAATTATATCCAAACCCAGTATGAAAGCTTCTGTCACTTCCCTCACTCGTTTCACGTTTCCTAATGAAGTGGTTTCATGCCCATGTGACTGAGTGGGTGACACAGAGAGAGAGACATACGATGAATAAGCTTGCAAGCTCATTAAGTGAGTATAATGGACAGGGGCCTGGGCACACTGTGTGCGCACGCTTCAAACCCCAAGAGGCTGCGCACATGTAGCTCCTGCTTAATGTTCCTCGCTGTGTCGACAAGCAGCCAGCCAGCGTCTTCAAGAAAACAAACAACCCATAATTACCCGGTCCAACCACAGCATCACTTCCTGCAGGTCGACAATCCAAAAGACTCAGTCTCCGTGGCTACCCTGTTGCCGGGAGACAGTTCGGGTGGGCCAGGCTGATGTCTTACAAATGACGGAGACGGGCAGAGGGAGCAGAGGGAAGGTGCTGGTAAAGGCCAGAGTAATGAATGCTCAGAACTAATATATCTCCGGCTTACTGACTCTCTCCTCCGTTGGTTTACCAAGCTGCCGCCTTTTATAGCATCTTCTGCCTTCTGCCTCCTGCTGTTGGAGACATTCATTGGACATAAAAGTCATGGTACTAAAAAGGGGCCCTTGATTATTCTTGTGAGCAAACTCTAGTTATCTTTGCTAACAAATGCATGGAATGCATTTCTGATTCTGATAAAATGTGTTAAATTACTTAAATATTTTAAATCAAGCAATGCTGACATCCATGTTTGCTAGCTAGCAGCCTCCTTCTTCCTTTCATTTGCTGTCATGTTGCTCATCAATGCTGCTGGTGGAATAGCATGAAACTGATGTGTCCATTGGAAAAATAATATGTATTAAATGACCCAGATGAGGCCCAAACCCCAGCATGTGTTGGCCTGAAAATAAAGTTGTTCTTTATACTACAGGCATTGCTGGAGTTTTTGCCTCCTCAGACCTTTTCTCTTCTCTTTGCTCCTTGGACGTAGGTGAAGTTGTGCCAGAAGTACTTTAATAGTGCCATATGGTAACTTCTATGTTGCCTTGTAGTAACCTGTGAACTTATCTGATTGTGCTCAAATTAATGAAAAAGATGAGGTTTGAACAATCCCAGTGGGAAAATGGTCAATTGTTAAATGTCAATTTAGTCTATTGAGTGTCTGAGTGCAACTAACGATTGTCACATAATGGGACAAATGTGCAATTAAAATAATGGCTTCCTTGCTCCTGACAGCTATTTTTGCAGACTCACATATCCACAACATTTACGTCTCCAACTAAAGGACCATGTTGTTTAACTCATGTCAACCCCCTTGAAACAGAAGGCCTATTTTTAGTCACACACACACATCTCTGACCCTATTCTGTCACTGCAGTTGTGACTTCGCAGAGAGCCGGGTGTCGCGCTGCTCTTAAAGCATCACTGTCCAGGTCTCCTGAGTAGGTCACTCAACTCAATATGCATGTGAGGACGCTCTGCACGGGACTCACTGTAACCCTTCTGCAGAGGAGAGGGGAGGTAACGTGCGCTCCGTGTTCCTGTGCTGCCACCTGCTGGTTGCTCTCCATCAGAGCTTCTCTGGAGAAGCGAGGAGGTTTCCTGAAAAACACACCGGCCCTTTGCCCTACTCACTTCTCCCTCATATCTCTCACAGAGTGGGTGAAGGGGCAGAAAAAAAACATTCTGTGCACTTTGCCGAGACCTCCACCTAAAACGAGATATCCCCACGAGAGATGATTTCTCTGTCTTTTTTTTTTTTTTTTTTTTTTATAGAGAAGAGTTGCCCAACAGTTTCTCAGAATGGATACCAGTTTGCACAAACTGTTCTAACCACACGAGGACCAAAAAAAACACTAAGTGAGCGACGCAGACTGCATCTCACATTTATTTACAAAACGTCTTTACATGAGGCTGCATGAACAGACACGTGGCATCATCTGACCTTTGACCCTGAGCCTCGGGGAGTGTCAGACTGTGGAATGATGAGTAAAGTGTCCTCACTTGGTCTCTATTAAGAGTAAAGTGCATGATGTAGACGAAGAGGTTTAAAGTTGCACTGCTGTGGACGTGCGGTGGGGGAGGGTCAGTCAAACACTGCGCCCTCCTGCGTGTTGTCGGGACGAGGGAGCTCTCGTCGTCCCCTTCCCTCGTGCTCGCTTCTCCTCTCCGTCCTGGCGAGGATCTGCAGGACTGTCTGGTTGAAGTCATCAGGCTGGTCGGCGAAAACGTAATGGCCCGCTCCTCTGATCACCTGACAAACACACATTTGAACAAAAAGAATCAACTGTTACGAGATACCGCTGTCGTGAGCCGCACGTATGCATTTATGTCATGATCATTTATGGCAGGTAGATAAAAACGTATGCAAAATGAGCGTATTCCTCCATGAGACAGCCAACACAAGAGGTTTTAAATTAATCCTTCACATCCAAGTTGTGGATAGACTAAAACAAAGCAAACTGAAATCTTATCTTTCCATGGAAACTTCCATCAAACCACACACTAAAGGGACCTGACATAAAGCTGAACTTACCTTGATTTCTACATCTGGTCTGGTTTTCTTGAACGCATATCCAGAGTCACTGTCGATGCTGGAGCGCGATCCATAGATGAAGGAAACGGGGATGTCAGCCTGGACCTGGCCGATCCTCTCCAGCATGGGTCTCTTAGCCCAGCCATAGGGAATGGTCATGTTCTTAAAGGCCGTTTCTCCACTGAAATGCAAAGAAATGACGTTGAAGAATGCACAATGTGCTGTAAGGGAAAAAAAAAAAGGGAAAACATGTTGGCTTAAAAGATTCCTCACCTTGGAGACTGGGCGTTTAGATGGTAGATGTAGTCAGATACCGTGTTGTCGACGAACACAGAGGAGTATTTCTGCTTGAAGTCTGACCTGATTGTCTGGACCAACATTGGACCTGAGAGAAAAGAGAAGATATAAAGAAAAACCAAGGACATGCTGCAAACACAGCAGACCATTGACAACAGCACTGGCAGCCTCATCTAGCATCTACTCTGCATTTCGCATTTTCACCAGAAGTATGTAGGAGAAGGACACCGTTCCTCTTTTAGAAAGACAGAGATTGAGTTTTGAGAAATTCTTTCACCAGCAGATGATTGAGAGAGAGAATTGCTGATGGGGGGGGGGGAAGAAACTTTTAACATCTTTTTCAGTTGAGTGAAAACAATCAGAGCGATGACAACGCAGTGCCAGGGGGCCAAGCGGCAACATCCTTTTTGTGTTAGGAAACAAAAAGGTTTACAGGAATGTATTTTTTATGTGGGAAACCATTTCAAAACTCCACTGACATGAGGAGGTGCAGTCCTCACAGTCACGCTCTACGTTTTTACACTAACTGAATCTCAAAATGTGTTCACTGAATATGAAAAAGACGGAAGGACACAATGTGTTAATGTGCTAGTGGGTGTGCATTTTTCTGTCTTTGTTGGGACCGTTTTCCAATATAGCACCACACTTTTCAGGACCAGCAGCCCGGTCCTCATGAGACAAAGCAACATTTCTAAGCTCCTGGTTGAGGTAATGGGTAAAGTGTGAATTGAGATTAGGTTACGGTTAGGATTAAGCATGAAATGGTTAAGATTAGGGTTTGGGTTAGGCATCCACAATGAATCAAAGTCAATGTAAAGTCCTAATAATGACAGCATGTGTGTGTGTGTGTGTGAGTGTGTGTGCGTGCTGACCTAGAGGTCCAGCCAGTCTGAGTCCAGCCAGAGGGTTGAACGGGCTCATAACAGCCCCCACGGCTCTGATCCACACTGGGATGGAGCTGTGGTTGGGGTTCTCTGGACGAGCAGGAAACCCCCATGGCTCCACCAGCAGCAGATGTTTTACCCTGCGTGTGTGCGAGCACAGACACACACACACACACACACACAGTTACATGATAAATGTATGCACTAAATGTTACATTTCAATCATGAACCCCCACATTTGTTTGTTTATGGGGTTGTAGCTGATTCAGCAGATGGTAGATCTTAAAGTATGTAAAAGGACAGCAAACACAAATATTTCAGAGTTCACGACTGGAAAAAATATTCAACTAGAAACAAATGTATTTCTCACATAATTTATTCATAAATTAATTTAAACAAGCTCTTGCCCGTTCAGCCCCCCCCCCCACACACACACACACACACACACACCAAAGCACCTGTGTGGGTATTGGAGTGTGTAAGCAGCAGACAGGTATCCTCCGAGGTTGTGTCCCAGCAGCACCATGTCCTCCAGTCCTACCTTCTCCCTCCACTCCTCCAGGGACGCCACAAACTGCTCCTCAGCCCCCTCTGGGTCCGTGCTGAACTGGGGGCGGCTGCTCCTGCCGAAGCCCAGCAGGTCTAGGGTGTAAACCGGTCCACTGCTAGAGAGAGAGTCCAGGTTTTGGGCCCAAAGGGCAACCCCACCTCCGAAGCCATGCAGAAGAACCAGGGGGGGCCTGGGCTGGGCACGGGGCTGGGGGAGAGGCTGTGGCTGAGTGGAAAAAGCTAAGGTCCATAGATAGTTCCTGTTGGATATCTGGACGTGTTGCCTGGAGAAAGGCCGCTTCACACCTGGAGTGCAGTGGAGAATTATGGGAAGGGGACAGAGGGGTGAGACTTATCCTAACAGCTTCAGATTCATTAGACTGACTCGACTGACATCAAGAACCACATCTGGTATTGCCGACAATTATGCAAAGAAAAAAAGCCCACCTCTCTGCATCTAAAGAATGCAACTTTAACTCTTTACCTCCAATTCTTTTAAGCGGTCCTGCAGCTCTTTAAGACACACTTACTCTTGAGCATTTTTTCTTCTGCATCTTTCAGCTGAGAGGGAGATGTGGGGCACCAAGAGGGAAGCCAGCTTAAAATCCAGGAGCTGTGATTCAGACGATAAACCAAGCACGTAGACAGAACACACAAAGAACATGCAAACACAGACAAACCATAAATTGAACTCTGACCATTTGTCATACCTGCTATCAGTGCTGCTGGAATGCAATCTATACAGAAACTCCCTCAAAGAAACTAGAAACTAGAATCCAGCTCACATACTTTGTATTGTAAAACCTTTACGCAAAACGCTATTAAGAATATGTCAATTTAATGTTGTCTTAATCTCTATTACACGTGTTTTCTTGGTATATGATGACTTCAGATCTAACAGAAACCAGTTGGAGCCACTGCTCAATTCGGCATACAAGTCAGAGAGAGAGTTACTAAAACAAGATATTAAAGGAGAACAACTTTTCCCACGAACGAGGTAAATAAAGTTGGGTGTTTTTTTCTGTTAGAATAACGATCTGCCATGTGGAACATTTTGTACCCTGAATTACCCAGAAGACACTGGTGCATCTTAGCAGGTATTTGACAGTGACCGTGAACACATGAACATAACAGTTTTAGTTTATAGTGTATATATAGTTTAGTTTATATATATATATATATATATATAATAGTTTTAATGGAGCTTTGGCCTGTGTGTGTTGGGGTATGTTAGTGAAGAAAGCTCCCTCTGGAGTTGGAGCTCTAGAGCTGACTGAAGAAAACAGTGCTGCCGAGTGATGTTAAAGTGTCCTCGCGAACCGAGCGGCGTTCACGGCGGAAACTAAAGGGAAACGGTGTGAGGACAGTTCAGGTAAAAGCGTGTTTAGCACCCACCTCTGCTCCATGGGGGGTCTGATCTCCTCCGCCATCCGTCTCATGGTGTGTTGTGATGGCCTCGCGACCACGTGAAACACAAGTTAGAGTGTGTTATGAAACGTTCAAGTACATCTCGTAAAGAGTTAAAGCCAAACTTTGATATTAATATGACTACAACAACAAAAACTTTGTCTGTGCGCAATGTGAATTGTTTGAATTGCAATGCCTTGAGCAGAAATATGTTAGCAGAAGTTCTCCTGAGAGTTTATCACCCGGTGAACTCTTGTTGCACTCTGCGGAGTTGTGGGGGGGGGCTTCAGAGTGCTGATCTCTTGTATGTCCAACTGTACGTGAAGGCAGCAGCATGGTGTGAGCTCTTGCTGAGCCAAAGTTACCGAGCGGACTCCCAGTGGCTTCAAACAACACAGGTAATGTGCTATTTACTGTACGAAAAGTCTGGCCCTCTACGACTGGAAGCAGAATATTACGAATTAAACCATTTGACGTGTGAAGAATAAGCGTCAAATACACGAACAAGTGTGGTTTTGGTGGGCTAGCGCATTAGCACATCAGTTAGCATGCCGACCTGACTGAGCCAATCAGAGGCACAGATTAAACATACAATTAACAAAGGTAATTATAATCAGCAGTTTATGCTCTAAAAAGACACATATTTGCAAAATATCTTTGGCAAATACTCAGTATATTTTACTCAAATATTACTTGAGTAAATGCCAATTTTACTCGCATGCTAAATGTAGTTTCTACGCGTAAATATAACTTTTTAATAAATATATGTCTTGAGGACATGGTCTTCTGTCGAAAACTACATTTCCCATTTTTTCAATATTAGTTTTCACTAAGCAGCTTTTGAAAGCTCTTGCTTAAGCTGCTGTAGAAAAAACAACTTACAAAACATTTAAGGTTAAGGAGAAATAAATACACCAACAGAACTCCTCCCTGCACTGCCTCCAAAGGCCTCTTTTTCTGCTTTTGAAATATAAATCTATTTGTGTCCTCAGCAATGACAAACCAATGGAGATGACTTTGGCTTTCCTCAAACTGATATCTAGGCTAAGGTAGACACCATTGCTGGCGCAGAGATTAAACCTTTGCCCATCTGCATACATTCCTCACCCTAATTTAAGATAAGGGCAGAGATTAAAGGCAGAGTTAATTTAATTCATTATCCTCAAGGAATAGCACTTTTACTATCTTACTTACTTACTATCGCACTCCTACTGTGAATCTCATTAATTCTTAAAAGGAGGTTTATCTTATAGATTTACAGAGGTATTGTCCTGGAAAAGGTCAGGAGCATCCTATGAGAAATGATTCTGTAGTCAGCGAACACTGACTACAGTTTTGGAAGACTCAGGAACTGGGGGCTTCCTAATGAACTCAGGATGGTACGATACTTATACATTATATACATTATGTATGTCATTTAAGAAAGAAAAACATCAACATTTTACAAGCTGGGATTTAAAATTCCAGTATGCACAGTAATGAGTTGCAGATCAGTCACTCTTTGTCATAAATGATTTGTGATTCTCTCCCACAGGTCAAGGACAGTGTGAGTGGAGCCCTGCCGGTCCTGGTCCACAAGGTGGCATACTTGTGTTTTATTAGTACACACACACACACACACACACACACACACACACACACACCAACTCTACACACACTCTCTTGCTACTTTGTCCTTCATTCCTCAAACACAATTTTCCTCTCATACCACCCACTTTTGGTGGCTCTCGGACTCTGGGCCGACTGAGTGGTTCCTGAGTGGTTCATTTCCTTTGCTCTCACATTCTTCCTCCCTGTGTGTTACTGTCCATTCTCCGAGCACTCAAAATTTCATAAGCCAGTAGACAATGAGGCTGTAGGGAGTCCCATAGAGGGGAAGCGGTAGTATAAGGCCGTGGCTGTCTGGAGACCAGTAACTGGGTGAAGCTTTTAGTGAGCAGACGGCACAAAGCTGCGGCATGGAGCCAGCCTGCTCACTGAGTCTCACGACTAAATGCTGGTCATGCTAGCTAGATGTTGAGCAGTATATCCTCTTCCCCTTGTTTTATCAGATGCTCAAAATCAGTAACCCGTGGTCTGGCAGTAAATTGACTTAACAAAGAGTCTGTTCAGTCTCATCAGTCCTGGGACAATCAGGAGGGAATTTCACAAAATAGACAAAGCCATTACGATTTGCTTTAAATTGTCTGATTGTGAATCTAACTGATTGTCCCTGGAGGTGTGCGTAGTGTCAACTCAGATGCTGTGGCACTTTATGGTAGTGAGGGAAGTTATCCTGTGGGGACAGAAATGCTCACCATGCCACGCAGTGCACTGTCAGGCTTTTATTCAGTGATAATAATACTCAAAAATCTTAACAGATGTGTCTTTAAGCGATGTATTTGTCACTAACTTGTCAACCTGAGTACATTTTAACACAGAGAACCAAATGCAGTGTCCGTGTTATTAAAATGAACAGGGCTGAGGTGGTGGGGAAGAGAGAGCTGCTCTTGGATTTCAAGTAGTTCCTGGAATTTGATCAAAAAACTGTTTCCCAGTTCCACACTACAGACTACTTATACACATATTGAGTGGAGTGTGTTAACACTAGAAAGGTGACAAAATTAAATATACTGAAAAAATCCAGTGTGCACACTAAAATGTTCAGATTTCGTGTGTGCTGTTAATGTACATTATTGCACCACAATGTAGTGCACAAAGGAAACAAGAGCAAAAATAGTGTTGAAACAGCTCTGAAATGTACTTTCAAAGAAAAAAAAAAGATTAAATCATTTTTATTTGGTTTCATTGGCAGTGACACTCCAAAGTTGCAGTTTGATTGACGTCTGTCTGGGTGAATGTTGCATCATTTCCTGTTACGGTAAGGCCACAGCAGACATTTTGACATGAAAAGCAGGGGTAACATTAATGACTGCTTCGTGCCATTCATGTGTCTTACAGTGCGCCAGCATGCACGGTACCAGGACCCTGCAACTGAAACAGCTAAATGGAATTCAGCCCTCATTAGTTTGATTATTTACAACTGTGTGAACATGTGAACATGTCTTCCTTGAATATAAATCAATATAAATCACAAAGAAGATGGTACAAATTGAATCCACACGGGGGTTTTCACTTATGCTTTGTCAGACCTAGTTGTCACTGCGTGTGTGTGTGTGTGTGTGTGGGTGTGTGTGTGTACAGACTCTACCTTGTCTTGTTGCACTTGTTTAGGTGGAGCAACTTAGGCCTTCATCATCCTTATTAGTACATAAAGTTTGGTGACCTCATGTAGTTTCAAGCATAGCTGCACCCAGCTGGGTCCTGATCAATCGTAATAAAATAAACTTGGTAATCTCATCTCATCTAATTTTCTATACCGCTTATCCGTCAGGGTCGCGGGGGAGCTGGAGCCTAACCCAGTCTTTGGATTGTGGGAGGAAGCCGGAGAGAACCCACGCTAGCATGGGGAGAACATGCAAACCCCACACAGAAACACTGGGATTTGAACCCGGGACATTCTTGCTGTGAGGCAACAGTGCTAACCACAGCACCACCATGCTGCCCAAACTTGGTAATATATGTTCCATATATCATAGGACATCGTTGAAGACCTCCTCTGGCATGTAAGTGGGGTTATGGCCTGCTACATGTGCTTTTTGGTTGTAATTTGCTCAACATAACTGAGGGGAACTAAATTCATTTCTTAAAACTGTATTGTTTTGTGTGAGCATGGATTAGCATGCGAGTGCAGTGAGTCAGACCACAAAAAGGACAGAGAGAGATGGAGATTGAACATGTCACCGAGATATTTTTTTGATAATTGTGTGTGTGTGTTTGTGCTTGTGTGAGGGACCAGGGTCTGCAGTATGTCTATTAGTCCTGGGGTCGGCTGCTATTAGGTCTAATTAGAATAAGGTTAGCACAGACCCACTGCAGATCAGCCACTTAGCTGTAAGCACAAAACTGTCATGAGTTTTTGGGGCATGGCCCAGTGCAGTATGGGTAATAAGAGTGACCAAGCTGTAAGTGGAAGATAGAAAGGGGATGAAGGAGAGGCGGAGGGTCTGTCTGGTTGCTAGGATACGTAGCCGGCGCCAACAGCGGATATGATTTATAATGGCCAGTCTCACTGTCTCGCTTTCTCCGCTAGTTTCCTCCTTCCTCTCCTCCCTCTCACTTTTCCACTGACTCTCTCCATCCTCTACCCTCATTTCTATCCTCAGCATCTCTACGGGTCTATTAACTGGCACTGTCTGACTGATCTGAGTACTTACTGCTGGCATTAGTAAAGGCTATTATTTATATGGGTGTTCCTGATATTCCTTCCTGTGTCCATCAAGAGCACATTGAGATGAATTTGAAGCAACTTCAGTTTATTCGACAATAACGACAATGACTCTTCTTGATCTGATCTCTTTTCGGCCTCGGTCGTACACACAGAGTGCAATTATATAGGCGCTGCAACTGTGTGTATGTATGAGCTGCCTTTCCACATGAACATGCATGAGCTGCGCCCACATGAATGGGTGATATTGATTTGCAGAGACTTGATCCACCTTGGGATGTAAAAATCCTCAGGGACAAATACAGCGTGAGGAGGAGGGGGCACGAGGCCAGATGAGGGAAAGAGACAAAGGGGGGACAAGGACGGACCAAATGTAGGATGAAAGGATCTCTCACAAGGATGTAGTGATGGGCACAGTAATATTTGATAAAAATGGGTCTCTGAAGGTAGATAAGATATCAGCTCTCAATTTTTTGTGCTAAAAGCAAAGGAAGTAAAAATAGTGTGGATGACTGTTTGTGTTTGGTTGGAGTTTAGCATGAAAACAGTCTTCAGACTATCATGAGATCCTGAAACGCTCTACTAAAAGACAGACGAATAGAATTACAGAGAAAACAATTTTAATGGCTTAATTCTGGAGTCTAACATTCGGGGCTACCTGTATGAGCCCGAATACAATGTAGAGGAATTACGATGTGTGGAGGAGGACGAGGCCGCCACAGCCAGTGAGGATAACGGAGCAGTGCATTGTGGTTGCTGTAGGTTTTCTACCTTCTGAGCAAAAGGGAACAGCATGGCCCTTTCTCTCTCTGTTTTCTCTGGTCAGGTAGCACCAATTTCAAAAATGTTTGCAACTTTCTACTGCATTTTTTGCCATCTCTCCAGCAGAGAAATACATCTTTAAGTGGAATGGCACAGGTTGGACTGCAGATTTTTACAGATTTTGGCTTCCGCTTGTGCAGTAGATCAATACAGAGACAGATGACATTGATTTCCTTGAATATAGTTTTGGTTGTATCTGTTAACATCTGCCACTTTCTTTCAACTTTGAATTCAACCACAACACAGATAGATAGATAGATTGTATTGAACAAGGGATTCCGATTGCACCACCGCAACACTGGACACGTGTCTTACGTGAATGTGCTTCGATTACTTTCGTCACAGTGTTTATATCATTTCATGTACTCTGTGATATTGAGCGACAGTGGGCTACGAATGCACTTACACAACTGGAGTTACACCCAGTAAAAATATATGGCAACGTGTATTGAATCTGTGTTAACTGAGCAAACGTCCTCTTCAACTTCCTTAAAAGACAGGTTCACATTTTTTCAAGTCTATTTTTAAACCACACCCACACACCTATATGTACATTGCACCAGGTCACAGGTCAATTATTCCTCCTGTCCTTACATGCTGTGGAGAGATCACTTTCTAAAGCAATTCCAATGTAAGAGATGGGAGACAAAATCCATAATCCGTATTCTGTGCAAAAACCCAATCCTAAACCCGTTCTCCAAAGCTGTCCTCACTTTTTCACTCACTGACATTAGAGACTTGTAGGCGAAAACACATGCACCCCGTGTGGACCAAGCGCACTTGGAGCAGCATTGGACGTAGTCTACGACGTAGCTAAGGTGGCTACATGCTTCACAGCTATGTCATGACCTCTTGATGCGCAACTGTAAATCCAGCTGTAGTGCTAATGTCACATGAGCATGCCATGTGTTTTGTGTGGTTCTACAGAGCCAAAATGTCTATCGTGGTTAGCTGAGGTATCACCAGTTTATCAGACTTAACTTATTAGATTATTTGATGAAGCAAGAAGTCTGTTTGTCTCTCAGTTCTGCATCCATAAGTGATCCAGGAAGACATTCAAACTAGAGTGTCCATATTTCTCTTTCTCTCTCAGTCTGTCCAGTGTCTTCCAGTAAATGGAGGATAATTTTAGAGCGATAAAGAGCCCAGAGGATATCGAAGGGAGGGAACACACACGCACACACACACACACACACACAAATACACAATGAGATGGTCCCTCATTCCCTGTTGCACCTGCTGAACCCACAGGATCCACTGAGATCGGCTACTGCTGAGTGTGCGGCTTCTACACACACTCAGACACACACACACACACACACACACACAGGAATGCGTACGCACTTTGACTAATAGGCCTAATGCTTCCTGAAGAGGGCCCAGCACTGCATTAGCTACGGATGTGGGATTGATTTAGAAACTGAAAGCCTTCTTGTATGTGTGTGTGTGTATGCGCGCGTGTATGAATATGTTGTGCTCTTGCACAGATGTTGGTGTGAGTTTTTCCCCATTTCACTCCTATAACATTATCTGTTTAGTCACAAATGATGCACACATGCAGAAAGAAACATATGAAGGAGGTTCGGCCAAGTTTGAGGATTGATATTTAATATGTCATTGGCCATTTTTATTACAAAAAAGAATACAGTATTGTACAGAGTTTCATTCTTCTTTTCAGAATGAAAAAGCCTTTGAAAAAACATGTAGACCATCAAACTCTCTTACTAATTTCAGAGTTAGCAGTAGGGCTAATTAAGGCAGTTTGACCCATCACACCAATTAAACAGTAGTGAACACTGTAAAAACCTTAGTTCTTCTAATGCCGGATTAATTCCTGACATTAGTATTAAAACAATTAAAATATGTAATGGATTAATGAAATTAAGTCTGTTTTGATGTGACTGGGCCGTTATTTCTGCAGTGGATGATACTGCCTGATGGCGTGGAAAATTTAACACATGAAACAGCTGAGCTCTTTCTGCCACTGATCATGTCTATAAACTGCAGGGGGGTAACATGTCACCATTTTCCTACACTGATTCTTTGGCTACTGTGGTGGAGCACTATGTTACAACACCAGAGCCATTGCTGGCATTTAAGAGCTATGTTGACCTTGACTATTGCTACACTGGCTGTTTGGAAACGCCACAGATCAGTATTCTACATCAGCTACTGATAAAAGCTGCATGCTGCTGTGCAGATGTGCCATTGTGGTAATTGGTAAGAAATAGATAATGGTATAGCATGTGTGTCAACACCAACACTGAATATCCGTGTAAATGTAAAATTAGCATATATCCAAAATTAGACATTGCTACTTTCTTGCTCGTATCCCAACACTTTCAACTTTCCTTAAACTTCCGATTGTTTCACATCCATGTTAGTACACTACTCAGACACCATGCCATGATAGAGTTATTGGCTGCTGTAATTATCCCTTTGCTCCATACTGGCAGAGAACTGATACATTTGTAGAATGACTGCAGTGTAAAGGTGGGGATATACTCAAAAAGAACTAGTATGTGTGACATGTTGTCCGGTCACGCTGGAGCGTCAAAGTGTTTATAACTTTTGGAACGGCCATATGTCGAAAACAGAGTGAAAACCCTTTGGTCAGAGAGAGAGATCAGACATGACAGTCATTAAAACATGAGGATAGCATTATGATAAGATAACTCCTTTGTACATACAAAGTGACAAATATAATTGTGTAAAGAATGAAAAAAGAAAGCCTGAGGGAGAAGCTCAACCCATGGTTGCTCCCTAGGGTTTACACTTTTAAAGCGATACCAGCACTTGGACTGCAGCACTGGTACATAACAGTATCTTTTTTCAGTACTTTAGTCTCTCTGTAATAACAAGAATATAATGTCAGTTGTAAAAAATCTGTCTAAAATTCTTATTTATTTAAAAAATTGTATTTATGTAGAACATTTTTTACACACCACACAAACCCTTCCCTGTATGCAACTCACGTACTGTTGGTTTCATATTTTGGGTTTTGGACTTGAAAAATTCTCACATACTGTTTTAGCATACTAAGTTCCATGTTGGCAAGGAATTTTATATGCAGCCAATGACTGAGTGTTAGTTAACATCAGTAAAAATGCTGAGGTAACATCAACCAAGAAAGTGAAAAAAGCCAGATATCTTCAACAGTAACTTGTCCAACTAGCTAATTAATTACCTGAAGATGTCTATTAAGTTGCTGGCGCCTCACTTAGAGTTTCGTCTAGCTGGTTTTAGGTGTGCTTACATTTCTATCGTATGTTTGACCAGCTGTTTCCTCAAGTAAGACATGTTTCTCATCATCGCTCTCCCTGTGTTGCACTACAGGTAGCAGGGGTGACATAGTCTCGCTCTCTCTCTTTCCCTCATATATGCACATATACATATACTTGCAGCACAATTTGGCACCAATTAATATAATGTAGCACCGTTAGTGCCAACGTAATTCGGTCATTACCCTTGAAAATACAGTTTGGCATTCCTCTCTCTGTAGAAACATGGATTCCAATTTTGTAGCCAAAGATAATATGAGGCTTCAGCAGGCTGAGTTAGTTAATTAACTGGTTATCTTCCACCATCTTTTTTGTACACAATTCCCTTCTTTTTGCTTCCACAGAAAGTACTTACTTACTGTGCAGCATTGCAGGGATACATCCTGGCAGTTGCATGTAGGTTTGTCACTGACAAAACAGCAATAATCCGACATGATGAAGATATCCTCTCGATTTGTCTAACCACTGAAGCCTCATATTGGTTTGAGCTAAACTAGGACTGCAGATGTTGTCCCCCATTTCTCACATATGAGTCCCACTATCAACATCAATCGCTTTTCAGATTCAATTTGGCATGTGAGCACTGCTTCAAGATAGACTGCTGAAGCTACGGTTTAATATGTCTTTTGAACAAAAAATGATATCATATCGAACAAACTCAGCCACCTCCTGCACGTTGCTGTCAAATGCTTGCTGGGAAATGTTGGCAAACTGAGATTTAACCTTATCAAGAAGCCATGTGGAGCTAAACGGAGCAATAAAGAGGCCACAGTGCGTGGGGGAGAATATTGGTAGAGAACCAGGTGACTGGCAGAGGATGCTGGTAGAAAGAACGAGAACGAGGGCAGAACAGGAACGGGTTAAAGCGTGTTGAGAGCAGAGGAGAGGGTGAGGTGGCCTGGGGGGAGGAGAAGAGAAAGAGCAGAGAAACAGAAAAGCAGACGTGGAGGAGGTGGGGAATTGATGAAGCAGAAAGCTGGGTTATTCCTGCTGTGAATCTATGTGTCTTTGCTGTGTGTGCGCGAATGTGGCAGTGTGTGTAAGTGTGAGTATGAATGGTGGGCTTTGGCAGTAAATGAAACTGTTTATCAGATCAATACGGCCATCATCTCCCAGATGACTGTGGCCTCTACTGAAGAGCAATCATAAATCACAACCAAATACAGAGGACAGCGATCTCTACCAGCTGTGTGTGTCGCTTTTTGTGTGTGTTTATGTGTGTGTGTGTGTGTGTGTGCAGGCATTTTGCTCACAAGCATACATGCACCTCTCCGTTGTATTTGTGGTAACCCGTTTGTGTCTGTAGACGTTGCTAATTGTGTGAGTCTGTGTGAAATATTCTTCTGTTACCTGATGTGCTGCACTGAGATTTCAAATGGAGCAATCAGAAAATGGAGATACAAGACAGACAGACGGACCACACCTTAGTCTGGTCCTATCTACACAGCTTCCCGGTGCATAAAAGGATGGTAGACAATACGCATACGCAGTATCAGCCATACTGTAAAGTGTGACATATCCTCCGTCCTTCCCCATAGGGTTAACAGCAGCGCTCTTGTTCTGTGTCTGACGGCCCCCAGTGCTCTCACTCTGAATAATGTAGCCTCCCGATATCAGTGACAAGAGTCTCGAAACCAAAATAGCATCTTGAGCTCCGATAAATATAGAAGGTAATTAAATCGGCAGCAGGAGAGAGAGAGAGAAAAGCCAGGAAAAAGGCAAACTACAGCGAACTACAGGGGATCGATGGGACGGGAACGAAACGCTGTTTGTTGTGTGGTCTGTTTTACTCACCCCTGTATTGATATTATCAGTAATCGATTTTCAGTTTTGAATAGACTTCAATGAATCTACTGGATGTAGAGGTTAATCTGTATGTGTTTCAAGGCCTGCCGGAGTACAGTGAGTCAGCAGTATTTCACCGGTTAGCTCTCAGGAGACTCGGCCGTGTGTGAGCGCTCGCTGCCATCTGCCTCTTGCCACTCTCTCACCCTTTTTGCTGTCGTTCTGCGCGCTGTGCTCCTTTCCACCTCGCCTTATTCTACCTTTTATCAAACGTTTCCAGTACGTAGTGAAACAACGAGTCCAGGAGTGATCCTGTGTGTGACACCATTGCAGAGGAGTCAGAGGAGTCAGAGGAGTGGGGTGAAAGGTTGTGGGGGTTGGATCAGCTTGTCAGACCAAACCGGCCCACATCTTGACATGATATCCTCTGGGAAACTAAGCGAGTGTGTGTGTGTGTGTGTGTATGTATGTGTGTGTGTGTTGTCCGTTCAGTGTGACATGTTGTGACAGAAACTGACTGACAAGCCCCTTTGCAGCCCAACACCAGCCACTGCAGAGAGACTAATGATGACAGCTCTCAGGCTGTACACACTGCTCTCTTTTTCTGTCTCTCACACACACACACACACACCCACACTCACCATGTCTTCCCATCTCTCGCTCTCTTTGTCTTGTGTCTCTCCCTCGACTACCTCTTCCTCTATCACACGCCCACACAGACAATGGCATCCTGTATATCTTCTCACTGACACAAAGGCACAAACACGCACATTTACATGAACACTTGGGCAAACACACACACACACACACACACACACACACTCGCACACGCATACATTCATGCGTATGGTCATACTAGTCTGCATGCCAAATATTTCTCAAATGCATACACATTTTTTTCTCTTGCATTGTCTGTCTTTCTCTCAGACACACACTCTCTCTCTTTCTCACACACATACACACACAAACGCTGCACTACTCTCTGTCTTGGAATTTTACATTTTGATGAAGGAGGAAGCATGCCGTCCAATCACAGCTACGGGAGCAGGGAGAGACCATCTCAGTGCAGACAGCAGGGTGGATCAGAGGCAATGCGTTGGAGCATTATCAGGGACGTCCCTACCAGCTCTGCCCTCTGGCGTCCCCTCGTCTGCTCTCGGCCGGTGGTACAATCCGCCAGGCTCGATAAGAACCCCCCCCCTCTGTCTCCCCCTCTTCTGTCAGTGCTAGGGTGTAGCTACTGATCCTATACTACAGCAGAGAGAGTGAGAGTGAGAGGGAGGAGGGACATCAGGTGTCAGCTCTGCAACCCCAGTTGAGGCTGCATTACCACGATAACCAGCTCCAGGGGCGCTGCCAGGTGAGTCTGAGGACACGCACGCTCTCACTGGCACACACTTTAACACACGGGCTGTACATGTGCACAATGAAGTGACATTATTTCATGTATGGACGTGTTGAATTGAACAGGTTTACATACACAGGTGTGCAGCCGCTGATGTGCTCCAGGATGTGGGTATTGTCACTTTCGCATCCCATGTTTCAGCGCCATACTGATAGTGTAGCAGTGTAGTTTGTGAGAGTGTGCGTAGCTGCTGTCAGCGAGTGTGTGTGTGTGTGTGTGTGTGTGTCAATGTCTATGTGTGTGTGCGCATACACATTTGTAGCCATGCCCGAATGTACAGTATATATGTGTGTACATATGCCATCCCTCCCAGTGTGGTGGTGGGAGACAAAGGGTCCCCTCTGTCTGGCGCTGTAGCACCGCTTACAGCGCCACTGATGGGTGGGAAAGTTCTCTCTGTCAGCAATGATGTCTGATCAGAAAAAGAGAAGAAGTCAAATAGGCTGCCCCCCCCACACACACACCCCAACCCCCACCTCCCCACCCACCCATCGCTGTCGAACACTCCTGACTCACGGTGATAGGAGGACACGGTCACAGCAGATGATCACCCGGTGGGTGGGGGTGGGGGTTGTGGTGGGGGTGGGGGTGTGTTCTGAGGACACGGAGGCTAAGAGTGGGGGGGTGGGTTGGTTGGCGGTCATGACACTACTGTAATGTGTGATAGACATACCATAGAGAATGAGGTTAAAACACATGGAAGGGTCATCTGCCGTGCACATGACTGCCGGTGTGTGTGTGTGTGTGTGTGTGTGTGTGAGGAAAAGAGAAAGAATGGGAGCAGGAGCATAATGTGCCGAACTGCCAGCCATTACTGACCGATAAACCCAGACAAAGGGCGGCAGATCATATGTGCAGTCTCGTGTCACACTCTGAGTGAGTGTGTATGTGGGTGGGTGGGGAAGTAGGGGGAGGGCTCGTATGTTGAATGGTCACGTATATGGGCACCCCCGCAAGCATGTGTGTGTACAGTATGTCTGATCATCATGTCTGAGCTCGTCCTGTAAGGTGGCCTTCGTCTCCAGAAGATCACATGTGCGCATTGCACCGCTGTGTTCTCGATCTTCGCTTCGTCTCATTCCCTGACGCCCTTATTCAACCTGTCCTGTTTGACAGCCGGTCATCATCCCACCCTGACTCTCAGCCGTCATGCAGCACTAGTGGAGTCTCATTCAGCCTCACAAGGCTGTCGACTGGTTCAACCCTGTCCATATGACATGAGATTATCAATCCCCTCTTTGTGTCAGCTACTGTAAAAGATGCGTTCTTATCCTTATGTGGCCTTTGTTAAATCCTCCCCATGTGATTGCAGATCTTTGTAGAGGGGGTGCAGTCTGGTGTAGTTTGTAGTACTGCAGGTTAGCGTTTTACTAGTCAACGCTTTTTTATTTTAAATACTGTGTCAGATATGTTTACTCTTAAATGGCATCATTCTCTGTTCACAGAAGACAATATTCAGCATTCAGAAAGACCCTTTTTCTTTGGACAAAAATATCTCTTATGTAAGAAGTGCGGTTCCATCTTTTCAGATAGTTTTTCTTGCATTTATTTGTTAGTACTGTGTGGGCGAGACAGTAAAGTTAGGTTAGAGAGGGTCTACATGGGTGGAGTGCTGGGCTCGAACCCTGGACATTCAAGTGCACAGGTCAGCCATTCACCTGCAATGACATTGCTCACTTCAGTCTTTCAGTGTGAAATCACCTGGAAAAACAGAATTCAATATTTGACAAACAAGGTATCCCCTGTTGTTCAAGGGAACATGGTGCATGACAGGGGTGGGCTGTCATTACCCTCCCTTCTCTGATTGTCTTATACATCATGAGAGTGGAGTTATCTATATCTTAAGCACATGGCTTCTCCGAAACAGAATTAACAGTGACCAAACTGCATACTCTGTGTGTAAAAATGGTGGCGACGAGAACAAGCTGTACATTTCTCTTTCAATGCCCTTCTCTCCTCTCCCTCTCTCTCCCTCTCTCTGCCTCCCTCCTCTTCCATTTCATTCCATTTCTTACCCTTCCCATTTCCTCTCTCTTCTCTCTGAGCTCACATGCACACACTCATCCCCTCCTCCATATGTGAGCACTGACAGTCTGTAGGGCGTGCCCCCCCCCCCCCCCCCCCCCCCCCTCGCCACATACGTTACGATGAGCCGTGCAGCGTACATACATCCACTCCATGTGGAGTTCACACATGGCTGCACAATAACTGACTGGCCGTCATCTACGTCCTGGTTTACACTATGGGGCCTGTGTGCTGAGAAAAGATGTGAGACACAGAATCAGGATTCTTTTTCTATCATATGGATATTATAAGGTGAGTGCAGTTGCGCGGTGACTGAAGTGGCACTTTGTTGCGTACTTGATGTCTGGAATGCTGAGAAATGATGGCGTAAGCAACAATTACCCTAATTGAACATTCCAGAGCAGCCCTGCAAAATGGCTGCCGAGCCGGCATGCTGTCTGTGATGGCCGACAAGAGTGTGTAGGTCTAAGGTGTGTGCGTGTATGGCTGTGCGTGTCTATGTGGCTGTGTCTGTGTGTACGCCTCTTTGTATATGTGTGTGGTGTGTGTGTGTTCTGTGTGTTTGTGCTAACACTATGTGAGAGTAATCCTGCATTTGCTTTTTACTGACTGCTTTGTGTCAGGGGAAGTCTCCGCTCACCGGAGATGTCTGCTAATCCATAATTACCAGGCTCGATATACCAAGACTACAGCAGCCATTATGTCAAACTGCCTTACTGTAACAGTTGATGATTGTGTTTCCTGGCACCTATAAAAGGATCCTACATTTGGCTTTGAAAATAACACTCGGCTCTACGCTTTAGATAGCGATGGCACTGGGAGTCGCCGAAGTCCCCTCAGCTTCACGTCCACCATCTTCAGAACGTCGGCATTTTCACACACCAGCATTAAGGTGCTGAATGTGTTGTGCCAAAGAGCTGACCTTGTTGTTTCTTTACAGCTCTCTGCCTCGCCAGCCCAGCATCCGGACGGCTGCCCAGCCAGCTATCCAGCTATCCACCCATCCATCCGCCTGTCCGTCCAGCCGGGCCGGCCCTGCCCAGATCTGGCAACCTGCAGGAGTCATCAGGGTTAGTGCGCCTTTGGCACGCCTCTGTGCCAAAATCATCTGTAAGCATCAGGCAGCAACTTGTAAATTTATAGATCTGCACTTAAACCAAAGGCCAGGCAATCAAATAATATACTTACATAAGAGAAAGAGAGAGAGAGAGGAGTGGGGCGATCCTGAGCCATCCATAAAACACTGCTGCTGGTCCTGATTTATAGCAGTCAACGGGACGAGTCAAGAGAATGCAGTGGTTTTGTTGTAGCACAAAAACCAGTGTTTCCTTGTCACCTCGGAGGAGATATCGAGTGATGACAATTTTGTTTGATTGATTTATGTTTGTATTTTTTATGCTTTGACACAAAGAGAGCAATGACTCCTCTCCCTAAGTTCATTTTTTCCCCACATCAATTCTCTTATGACCCCAGTCCAATATAATATCTCCAAGAAAGAGCCGCTTTCAGAGGTGGGTGTCTTCTAAAACACACGCACACACACACACACGCACGCACACACACACGCACACACACACACTTTTGTACCAAGATAAGCAGCGTTCTCTCATTTACATTCCTACTTTTTCTTCCATTCATATTAGGCTACACACACACGTACTCAGAGCACAGATTATAAGCATCACTGGATTAAGTTAAAGCTGTGCCGTTTTGCTAATAATTCAAATACTGCAAGTGCTAGCATTTTCTGCAGTTCATCAGGGAGACGCTGTAAAAAGACAAAGCTGAACTAAATGACTACCAGCGCTCAGGCCTTATCACAACTGTGTGGGTGTGCGGCTTGTGTGCTCGTGAGAGAGAGAGAGAGAGAGAGGGACGAGTGTGTGAACATGCATGCACAGAGTCTTGAACGTGACAGCCGAGGGTCGGGCTTACACATTAAAATCACTGCCGCTGTTTCTAATGCATTTGTCAAGCAGTGGTTCGGTCACACCATTCAGACGAATGGTGGAGATACAACACAGAGGGATGATGAGGAAAGGGGCCGCTGTACGCAACAGACCGTAATGGGTGTGTCTGTGGATGTGAGATGCCTCTGCTATTTGCTATTGATTGGAGTGAATAATGCCTTTCTCCCACAGTCTGTCAATATTCCCATATGGATATAAATGAGCCATTTGTTTACTGTCTATAAATGCAGTAGTATATGTCTAAAAGCAAGACAGGCATCTTAGCTCAAGCCTGTTGTTTTTTAAATGAGAGAAATATGCACGCAATATAGGTTATATTTACTGATAGTTATTGTGTGAGCTAATGGAAAGCTACAGTAAGCACAGCGACCAGAGGCCCATATTATTGTGGCCCATTTAAAAGAGCTCCTGGTATTCACCACAATGCTAATAACAATTTGAAAATAAGACCATAAAAGAGATCAAGTTAGAAAAGCCACGGTAAAGACATGATCTTGTCTTGCTAACCTATTTAATTGGAAAGATATTGATGTTCACCTTTGAGTAAAGGGAACACGAGGACAGCTGTCCGTGTGTGTGTGTGTGTGTGTGTGTGTGTGTGTGTGTGTGTGTGTACCTGTGTTTGGCAAAAGGCCTTTTAGACTAGAGTACAGATGAAATAGATGCTTGGTAAATGCTCAGCCAGCATCCTTATCGCTGCTGCTCTCAGAGCTGACCACCACAGCTCCTTAATAATGGACACAAAACACGGAGTCATTTCTATTTATGCACTCACTAACACCTCTCAGCCTCCCAGTGTGTTGCTACAGATAACATTAATGCACAAACTAATGTGTCATAATCCTGGAGACAGTTCATGTCTGTTAGCGCAGTCATTTATTGTCTGATTTAAAGATAGCGGAAGAGGGGAAAGGCGATGCAGCATGCACAAAAAGAGGGGAGGAAGGAAGGTGTGTATAGAAAACTAAAGAAAGGAGTATTTTGAGTTTCTGTTTTTCTCAGCGTGAGGTGATATGGAATCAAAGAGAATAGTGTTTGACACAAATGGAGGTCTGCTGCTTGATGATGTGGGTCTAAAACACGGAGACAGGGAGGATGCTCTCCACAGCGAAGCTTTTTGCCTCCCTGGCTTCCATCCCAAGTGCAGACAACAGACGTCGTCATTTTCCAACTCAATTTACAGACGCATTAGGAGATGCTGAGGCGCGCCCAACTCTCTCAAATGCAATCAGCCTGCCTGTGTGCTTTAAGAGGAAATTGAGGGTGCCATCTTTATCGACTTCTTTTTGACTTCTCTTTTTGTAGCAACATAAACGGCTGCATATGGATTTTTCACGACTGCCCCTCACTGATGTATATCTAGCTACGTGCTTTCGAGGTTGTCTTTAGAAACCTTATGCAATCCATCTATGTCTGGTTTATTTCCATTTACTATATTAGAATATGAGCAAATTCAGTTGTTTTTTTTTTTTAACATTTTGGCCGCAAAAGACAAAATGTGCACGTGTGCACGCTTATATGAAACGTGCAGACTGAGTGCAATTTCTTAAAACGTTTTCATTAATTCAATTTAAAGCTTTATCTCACTTAAAAAAGGATTCATACAACCCACAGTTCAGTTTTTTGAATTTTATTTTAAAGTGCCTATATTTACAGATTCTTCATATTTTACCATATTTACGTCATTTGAAGTGAATTAATGACATGATTTGGCACAAATTAATAGAGATGATATGAAACAATGCAAATGCAACTATTTGTGCGTTTTGACCCAAAATGTTAATAGGGATATGAATAGTTCCTGTGTTCTTATGTTGAATTTGTTTTGACATGATGACACTGAATTGACACATTTACATGTAATAACTTTCTTTTTCAGTCAGACATAACCCAAATAAAAAGCAAATAAAATATAGAGCAAAACTTTGTTCTATATTTTATTTGCTGGATTGATCTACAATTCAGTTCCAGGCAGCATTAAAAAGCTCTTTAAATTTGGCTTTGTGAAACCTGCTGCCTCTCCCTCTCTCTCCCTGTAATTGATTTCACACCTTTGAGCCTCACAATAGTTTTGTGAGTGCACTTAGGGGAGAGGTTCTGGACAAAGTCAGCTTGAGAGGTACATCCATGTAGATCTCCTCGCTGCCTACAAACCTGCACTGTTAATGTCCTGTTTGACCCTCAGCTAAACATATGAGTAATTGAGAGCTCGGGTAAAAAAACTGAAGAGAGAGAGGCAGGACAAAGGATGGGGGCAGGGAGAAGAGGAGATGGTAACAGGGAGAAGAGGGAGTTATTAAGAAGAGAAAGAAATGACATCAACCAGTACGCCCTCCTTTCTATAGCTATCTTTCAATACCTTCGTTTTCTTAAAAATGTCACAGATCATTCATCCCCTCTTTCACCCTTCATTTCTCTCTGTATCACCTCATTTCTTGGACCAGCTGTTCACTCATCTGGTTCACTTTTGATCTCGTTCTCCTCCAGCATCAGATTTTTCCACCATATTCCTTCTCTACTTTCTTCACATTTTTTTCTTCCTCCCTCCCTCATATCATTCAAAGGTTTGACATTTTTTTCAGTAAATGCTCCCTCAAATCACCCACTAAGAGACGTTATGGTGACAGCGGATTGATCACACACCAATGCATAGCTCAAATATTGATCATTTCTCACACCGTGCAGACACGCAGACTCGCAAGACATTATTCATACGGGTTGTTAGGCTTCGGCAAATCTCTCTTCTGTCGAGCAGCGGCGTGGATCTATAGCGTTCAGGTGGAGGAGGTCTCTTGAAGCATGTGGACGATATCTTGAAACAAGGGGCTGGCTGCCATAGCAACCATATGATGAGGCAGGCAAGGCTATTTAAAGGAATTCAGCTGCTGCCCGCGTTCCCGTCAGCTTCACACCGGTCCAGTGGAAGACAAAGAAGTAGATGTGAATACATGAGACCATAAATCTTTATTGCCCCCCCCCCCCCCCCCGGTATTAAAGCTGGGTTACAGGACGGAGTAAAATATAACAAACCCCGTAGTCTAAACAAAGGCCTACTTGCAATAAACAAAAGAACAATGCTCACAGATTTAATTTTAAGGCTCTGTCAAGAGTGTGAACATTTTACCTCAACCCCTAATATAGAATCTCCTACCCATGACATCCATGTCAGGTTTTTGGTCCATCACTCTCTATCCACTTGTGCCAATTATTATAAATCAGATTTAATTGCAACATTTTCACTTAACAGCAGAGCTAAACACATGAATGCACCATCTTGTCATTCTGGTGAGATTCATGCGCATAAAATGGACATGCATGCACTTTCCCGCTAAAATGGATGCAGATTGGTAAAATATGTTCCTTGTAAACCATATGCAAATGTGTAGCCAAACGCTTCCTCGCACAAAAGTTGATTTTTGTTTGTTTGTTTTTTAACAGTGATCTTCTTATGCTTGGATTATCTGCAGAAGGGGTCGCTGTAATGTAATGTAATGTCTCAAATTATTCATAATAAAAAAAACCATGTTATTTTCTCTGGAGAGATATTTCTCTGTGGACAGAAACACACGAGGAGACAAGTGTGAGAGGAAGAACAACTGCTGTGCACCCCCAGTGCCTCACAAGGCAAACACAGAGCGGGAGAGCAAACAAAGGAGAGCAGGATTCCATAAACACATATTCTACACGCAGATTTCTCTGTCGTTATAGTTGGCTGTAAGATGTACACCTGAAGGACAATGACATTTATTTCTGAATTGATGGTTAGAACTGAGCCTCCCATGTGTCATCAAACATTAGATCAAACATGTACCTGGTGTTTTCAAAAGATATTGTTTCTATATTCCCTGTATGAGTTAACAAGGAGACATTTAGTTTCTACTGCTAGTGTGACGGGCTTTTGAACGCTAACCTTTGCAGTCAATGTAATTGCGGTTAATGTAGAGCTGAATCGATTAGGCCACGAGTAGATTAACAGAAAAGTAATCGGCAACTACTTTGATAATCGATTTATCATCTTAGTCATTTTACAAGCAAAAACATGATTTAGTTCTAACGTCTCACATCCAAGCATTTGATGCTCTTTTTGTTATATTTTCTCCATCATCTGACATTTCATAGATTAATTATTTAATTGAATGATTCAAATATCTGAATATCTGAAGAGAATAACTGATAATGAAAATAATCCTTAGTTGACAAACTTTATATGTCTGATCTACATATCAAGTGATTTGCCGGAGTCAGCCTTGCTGGTCTTCATAGGTCATTCTTCCTCTCCTATAAATAAATGCTCCAGATTTTTGTGTCCTTTTCTCTTGCTGATATTCTACAACATTTTAATTTGAAGTGCACAATCGTTGGTGGGACTGCTGGTGTTCTGTTATCACTCAGTTGAGCCCAGCGTGCCGTTCCAATGCCTGTGAGAGCAGTCAGGAAGATTTAAAGTGCCTCACAGAAGCAAAATTATGAGTGACCTCTCTCGTAGCACTCCCTCTGCTCTTCAGTCTGCTCTTTATCTCGTTCTAATCCCAACTCATTTCATATGCTAAGTAAAAGCTTATATCCCTCTTCACTGTACGTACACACACATCCCTCATTGCTGTGGTGTGATTATAAAATTTGCATAGAGGATGTTGTTGGAGCTGTGAAGTGCAGTAGCACCAGAGCTGAAGCAGGGGGTTGTGGGTGGTTTAATGCCTGTCAGGTGTAGAGAGGTGGGGCAGAGGCTCCCAGAATCCCTCCTGTCTGGATTTATGATGAGAACTCAACAAGAGGAACCCAGAGAACCTCATGTCGCCTCACCTTGAACGGTTTCCTCAAAATCTAATTTGCATGCTCTCTTTTCACAGCTGTCGTAGATGTAGCGAAGATTCGGAGAGAGAGGAAGAGGGAGAGCTGACTCTGAACCCCTGGGGAGGACGCAATGAGATGGAACTGCTTCTTGTCTTTCCAATGGAAAGCCTCTTCCACCCTTAGAGTGCCATCTGCTGGCCCGGTGGGGCGGGACAGCTGGTGTTGTGAATCAGGCCGCCGCAGTCCAAGGACCGGCTACTTCCCAACACCAGGGTCTCACCCTCACCCCTCACTTCTCGATGGAGTCAGTCAGCATTTATTTTGCTCTCTCATATGCCTGATGTAATGGTGATGAACTACTTGCAACACTAGTACTGATGTGTCCAAATCCATTTCCTCTTCTCTCAAAATGTGAATTGTAAGACAGACAGAAAATATCCTGTATGAATTTTTAAAACAATCTCACAGTCCATATAACACATGCAACACACAAGGATAATGACATAAATTACAGTAATAACAGTACTCTCCCTCAGAAAACTAAATGAAATGTGCATTTCAAAAACATGTCTGACTTTGTGCCTTTAATGTTCCAGAAAATATTAGGAAATCACGTGGAAATTAAAGATTGTTTGAAAAAATTATGACTTTGCATTTGTTGTAGGCTTTTTTATTCAAAATGGCTACATTCATTTACCCATCACTGAGTGTGTGTCAATCACTCCTTCCAAATAATGAATTATGGCAAATTCAAAAGGACCAAATACTACACATTAATGGCTACACAGGTAACAGATAGCTATTTGTTGTCATCAATTGACAATGGGATCCCACAGGGCTCCATTGTTGGGCCCTTATTTGTTGCATTTTTGGGGTCATTCACGCCATTAATGTTATGGTAAATTTTTTAAAACTTAACTATGTTAATTTTGATTATTTACTTTGGTGTAAAAAAAATGCAGTAAGGTAACAAAATTCCCACTTGTGGACATTTATGGATCGATTCACAGGTTTTGGATTTAGGTTGAGATGAGACAGGGGGTGGGTCCACTTACCCTATGATGGGTGCTGACAGCAAAATCTCAGTTTTCAACCCAAACTGACAACACAAAAATACAGGTCCTTGACACAAATTTTGTGAAAAGTGTGAGCAGAATGTGGGGCAACATTTATTTAAGATCCTAAATTGTATTTCCCTTTGTGATTGTTTATCCTCCCTCCTTTATCCTGTTTTAAACTCTTGCCACCATGTTACTGACTTCAATGTCTCAAAGTGAGATGAGCCTGCTGATGCTGGGACTCTGATGAAGTCTCTGCAATTGACCTTCATATACTTATATATACAGCTGTACAGGTACTTGATTATATTTTAAGGAGGAAAAACATATCCTTACTACAAGGCTTAAGAGGAAAAGGTTGTGTCTCTGAGAACATTCTGTTGTTTAATATTTTAAGCACCTGTTAAATATCAGTATTTTTATGTAAAGGAAATGCTCCTCCAGAAAATAACCTAAATACATGATGTATGTTCAGTTTTTTAGACCTCTGCATGAACAGCTTGAGTGTGTGCACATGCCAGTGTGCACAGTGTGGCAACAGCAACATACAGGACCACCGTGTGTAACTCTAATGTTCAAGCTGTGGTCTTGGGCTGCTGTAGCCATAACTGATCACTTCCACTTATCTCAGTCATTTGTTCACTTTGTCCAGCAGAACCTTTTGCACCACCACATTTTCTATTCATCCACCAAAAACACATACAACAAGCTGCCTCTTCACAGTTTACCTAATGGTCACTCTCAGATCTTAAATGTAGAATATTTGTATCAATGTAGTTTTTTTTGTACATCTCACAGTCATAAGAGATCCAAGTGTAGATTTTGAGTAATGCATATCAGTGAATTAAAGTAATCACATACAAAGCTTCATCAGGCTGATGTAAAATATACCACGATATACCACACAATATTCTTATTTTCAATTTCTGTGTGTCACTGTCACATGGTTTTGTTTTCATATGACTTGCTTATTTTTCTTATCCATTGTTTTTTTTAGTCACCATTTTTCTCTCTCTATCATGTCATATGAACGTAAATACCGCAAACACGACTAACACACGGCTCAAGCATTGTAACGTGCATCCTTAATTTGCATGTGCACGGTGTGTTATGTGGCAAAAAAAGAATTAGTTACATATTTTGTTGCAAGAGCAAAAATAAAAATGCCCTATGGGGCGTGTCACATCGCGCATGCGCAGTGTGTGTCCAGCACACCTTCGTTTCCATGTCAACTGGCAGTGAATAAATGTGCGCAGCAGGGAGGGAAGATGGGCGACAGGTGCCGAGCTCTTGCTGACGGAGCTACGCAGGTGTACTTGCACTATTTTATAGTAATCAGGCTGACAACGTACTGTTTAGTAACTTTGGATAGTTGTTTTAATTGTCAGCATGTACCCATCTTCTAGCAGAGTGAAACTGAACCGAGTCGCGTTAAAAGATGTTATTGGGCTCAAACTGGTTCCGCGGCGGAGACGAGTCCTGAGGTGCAGAAAACTAGAGGAAAACCAGCAAGTCTGTGAAGCAGAGTCAGTGAAAGACACCGCATCCGTCCATAGCAGCGATGAACCCGTACAAAGAGGCCCAATGGGCTCAGAGAAAGTGAGCGGGAACGTCCCTGAAGGAGAGCCCGAGCGCACAGGCGTAGGTACGCAGAAGGCAGCGGGGAGAGAGGGCTACCAGTCATGTGAGGGCAGCGAGAGTACGCAGTCTAAACCGGAGGGGCCCTGCACCGGAGGCCAGCAGAGCAAACCAAGCACCGGGAGCAGGAGCAGGAGCAGGCCGGACGCTCTCAGAAAGCTCTGCGACCCCAGACTCGGGTTCACTTGGTGCTTCTGCACGGCCTCGGACAGTGCTGCCCCCCGCCGGGTAAAACAAACAGACAAAACCTCCGAAATGTCACGTCAGAATCAGTCCGGTAGGGAGACGTTGGCCACAAGCACGGCTGCAGAGAGCCAGACACCGTCGGATATGAAGTCTGGTGTGGGTAAATCCAGACTGGAGGGTATTAAACGTAAAAGTGGTGTGAGCCACGCTGCCAGAGGCGGCAGGGACCGGGGTAGAGCGGGCTCCACGGGGTGGGATCCTCAGCCTGCTGCTGCACGCTCACCACAGGTGCTACCGGGAACACGACCGATACCTGCTGGACTGTCAAGTAAGGTGCACTTTACCTGTGTTGTTTGCCCAAGGTTGGTCAGTTAATTGACCATTAGTAATCTAGTTGCCCCTCTGACCTTGGACTCCAGCTAGCATGTTCCAGCAGAGGTTTTTTGTCCGGTAACGATGTTGGCTAACTTTTTCTTGCTAACGTTCAGTGTGTTGTACCGTGTCAGATGCTAAGCTAACTGCGCGGCTAAAACTCTTCACTTCAGTGACCTAGTTAACTACCAGAGGTGTGTCTGTCAGTAGCTACGTGTAGAGAGGACGTTTTAAATTAAGTAGCGTTACCACTTAATGTGGCAGTCATCGCCCACAGATGTTCTCCTGTGCTGACTTAAATTGGCCTTGGATGCTAACTGGCGGCTAATAGCAGTGAGGGAACCCCCCCAGGAGCTGCCCACTTCCCCCGCACACTACTAGCTTGGACCTTTTGGGAAGCCACTGTGACAGACAATCAGACTGAGCTGGATTTATCAATTGCTTTCATTGAATATTTGCTAAAAAGCTTACATATATATATATATATATATATATATATATATAGATATATATTTGGGTGGTGTACTTGATATCCCCATTGAACCCAGTGGAATAAGAGCCCAGTGTACTGGGCGTACAGTGGTGTTGGCCCATCTGGGATTGTGTGTGACTAACCGCTCTCACATACTCCTCCATTGAAATGTTTGGTGAAACAACTCTTCGCTGCTCTCCACTGAGATGGGAAAGTTAACCAGATGGGCATCTGCTAAACCAACCAGTTGGCTGAAGAGTCCTGTGTTGTAAAACCAAAACATATTGCTTGGCAACACTTCCAATAAAACATAAATCTACCCTTTGTGTGGCTTTGTTTTTTGTTTTTTTTTCTATGGAATGGGCTCCTTCCCACTTCTTGTGGCCGATGGAGCACCAACCATTACAAACCCATTGAGGCTTGGTGGAACTGAATGACAAGCCAAACAAACCAAGACAAGCTTAAGCTTGATGAAGGAGAAAATGTTAAAGATGAAGAGTAATTGTTTGGTTTGGCAAATGACAGGCATTTGATAACACCTCTAACTCTGATAAAAGCACTGCTGCTTTTTGTCTCATCTGCTATCTTCCCTGCAGTGTATGGGACAGTCCCAAATGGGGCTGATTTTGGTGGGAATCAATATGTTTACCACCACACCATGGTGACGTGGTGGGTCCCTGTAGTGCTTGATAATTGGTTCATTCACCTTTGCACTATTTGACAAATGTTTTTTTCCACTTGCAGACATTGATCGAAATACTCATCCAGACCCCACTGGATTGGCTGGTTCAGAAGCGGCTTTGAGAAGAGCTGTCAGAGCCTCTGGCTGTGGTCTCTGTGGTGACTGCTCACCTCAGCAGAGGACGTTGGGTAAGCAAGGGCAAAAAAGCTTTGCCCCAGGGCCAGAGCAGCCTACGGTAAAGGCTAAGATCAAGAAAGAAACTGAGACCTCTCAGGAGATTATCGTATGGATAGACCAGTACCCGAAGGTGATGCTTTGTGACATAGCCAAAAAATCTGATGCTTTCAGTCACGATTGTGTCTATGTGTTACCGGATGTTCTCAAGACCAAGGTGGTGCGTTGCTTCAAAAAGGACATGAGAGCTGGGTTTCGGTTTAGGCCTGGTTGTTTGGGCAATAACAACCACAACACTGAGGAAAGTGCTCTGGCTAAAACTAGAAAGTTTGAGAAGCGTGTCTGTCAGTCTCAGACTGTGACTGAACACCGGAGACACCTTAAAGAACGCACAGCTGCACAGACGTTATCCAGCCAAACCACTTGTCATTTCCTCAAGGGTTGGACAAGTGAAGGCTCTGCGGCCCGTTCTGCTTCTTTCTTACAAGGTAAGCGTAGAAAGATGGGTGAGTGCAGGACTGGCATGTGGGACAGAGATGCTGAGGAGGATCCTGGGTCAGGAATTAAACTCATAGGAGCAGACAAGAGAATAAAGCTTGGCGATAGTTTTAAAAATGGGATATCGCCACCCACTCCTCGCCACCCACCTTTTGGTGAGATGGACAATCCCTCAAAAACAGATGCAGCACAAATGTCATCAGAGCTGCTCTGTGGGAGGGCTGAGGTGGACACAGATGAACTAGAGTCATTCACCTGCCAGAGAGCGAGGGTCTATTTGAGAAAGAATCGTTTTTCCTGTGCACGTACACACATGCCCTGGCCCTTTTCTAACAAAGGTGGGGCTGTCCCAGCACATACTGATGCTACAGCCTGTCCAACAGAGCCTGCTGATCCATCAACTGGAGATAACTGCGGCACTCCAATAAATGAAAATCAACCAAGTTCATCCAGCGGTGGAGCCAGTGGCATGCTCCCAAACCGCCAGGTTTCTCATCAAAATGAAAAGAAGCGAGAAGAGGGTGGAGAAAGAATTTTCGCAGAGAGAAATGGGGAAAGACATGATGGCGTGTCTTCAAACTGGTCAGACAGCAAAAACATGGAGTTGGCACCCCACTTAATGGAGGCTCCACAATCACTAGCCAGCTTTGCTTCAGATACGTCTACCCTTTCCAACCCAAGACGGCATGAAAGAGAGCCAGCCACTGATCCATCTTCCCCAGTTGATGGACTTGAGGCCGACAGCGCCGTGTCTACCCCTTCCCCCTCAGCACTTGGCCTGAGTGACTGGGAAACTGCCACTACGTTGTCTCCCATGTCATCTTCACTCACACATGGTGGCTTGAGCAGCCACTCAGCCACACCATCCTCTCTTCCGCCTTCATCATTACTAACGAAGACAGCAGCAGATGCCTCTTCACCCAAATGTATGGCTGAAGCTACAAAAAAAACATTGTTCGACTCTGAAGATGAGACCCAAATGTCTTCATGTAGTCTCTCATCCTCTGTTCCTCCACAAAACTCTGACTCCTTTCTTTCATGTGTGTCCTCCCTCCTCCTCCCTCAAGACGAGCAAGAGAGCGATGAGGAACCTTTCCGGTGCCCGCCAAAACTGGAGCCTTATTATAATTCAAGCCCCGTTAACTATGATCTTGTGGTTGTAAAAGAGAGATCACTGCCTAATGTCCTCACAGAAAACAGTGTAGACGCTACCTCTAATGAGTTTATGCTCCCACCAATTCTCTCTCCCATCACTTCACCTCAAGGGCACTCATGGACGAGCTGTTCGGAGGAGGAGGAGGACGAGGACGAGGAGGAGGAGGAGATAAACGGAGACATCAGCAAAGATGAAATGTTACCTGGATGTCACATGCCACAAATTGCTAGTGGCAATAATGAAAGCTCCAAGGATTGTCTTCAAAATGGTAGTGAAGAATTGGAAGGAGTCTCGACAGATTTCAAAACCGTAACTACTCTGCGGGAACTGCAGTCTTCTTGCAGCGACGATGAAGATGTGGATGATAGTAATGAAGAGGATGAAACTAATTATGAAGACCATGTGGAACAGGTTAACAGAACAGTTCCCTCGGATCCTAAAACGAGGGCCACCCTTGCCTCGGGTGTCCTGACAGAACCCTGCTCTTCTCCCAGCAGTGATGAAGATGAGGGTGGAGCCTTTAGTGATGAGGGACAGTGGGGCTCTACCAACGAAGAGGGGTCAAGGCTATCTGAGACGTCTGTCAGAGAATGGGATGAAGCAGAGGCAGCAGGTCATACTCCGCAGGGCATTTTGGATGAGTTCACAGCTTACGAACAGGACGTCCTGCTTGTCAGTGTGATCCAGGAGGACCCAGAGCTTTTTGAAAACCTGCCCAAGGAAAGTTTGCTGAAACTGGGTCCTACCAGGGTTAGAGAGGCACCGAAAACCACACCTACCGGAGTGGTGAAAGCACAGTCGCTCAAGATGGGTGGAGTGTCACGGGGACAACGGTGAGCTCTCATATTTGACAGCACCTCCTTACAGTCACAGATGAATCACGTTGGCCATGACAAATTAAAGGTCTGTGTTATTTGTATTTCAGATTGACTCCAGTTAAGATTGATTCTTACTGCGACAGTCCTGATATCACAGGTATGGCCAGGTGCACCAGTCTGGATCCATTATAATGCATATTTTAGACATGCTAGTTGCCCACTGGTAAAAACAGTTCTAAACATACTACAAGCTCATGGCTTTCTACCTTTGATCAGAGATTCTGTTCTGTGACCTATAGATTTCCAATAAAACCATCAAGGCCATTAAAATTAGATATCAGCTCAGCAGGCAGTCGGTTCTTATGTGCTATAAAAAACCCACAACACCTCCACAGCATATGGTGTCTAATTAGCAAAGACAGACTGAGAAAAGCCACTATCAGATCTGTTAGGCTGCAGTCCTATCTACTATCTGTTATTCCATAGTCCTGAGTTTACAGGTTTCACTGTGGGCTGAACAGGAAGCCCCGCCAGCTTCACAGGCACACAGAAACAAACAGGGACACACAGCTGCATTTGTTGTTGATTTTATTTTAATATGTTAAATATTTCAAACTAATTACAATGTAAATGCATTCATTTAGAATGTCATAAATCTTAAAAAGCGTGTGTTTAATGTATCCAAAGATCATCTGATCTTGTGTTTTTTTTTTTTTTTTTTTTGTGTGTGTGCTTTTTTACCAGAGAGCAACAGCAGGCCATGGAGACCTCAGTGTAGCAGCACAACTCCCAAAAAGGAAAGCGGCACATGTCCCGCCACAGAGAGGCAAACCAAAAACATGGTAACATAGTGGCTCTGATGTGTCACAGTGGTGAGGGGCCACAGCTCCTGGGTCACTTAGTGCTTCACTGCAAGGCAGCAGACCTTGCGTCAATGCTGTCTGTGCCTGCCAAAGTAAAACTCCGGAGTGAGAAGAGAGAGAGACAGCATTGTGCACACAGAGATCACAAAAAGATGTGTTGGTACCTTTCAGAATAACGCTTTCAGCAAAATCCACATAGGATTGCACAGAAGTTGATCATGCCCCGCTCATACAGTAGCTCAACAACATACTACAGTAACTGCATTAAGATCAGATGCTGTGGTTTTGCGCTAATACATGATGGGAGTGTTGAACATATAATTTAAATAGTCAGGTTACATTGCTACAATAAGAAGCAAAGTTCACCACTTTAAATCTGTTTTGTCTTGTTGAACAGGGTCAGCTTGATGTCAACAACAATCATGTAAACAGAGGCCTGGAAAGGTAGCTGTTAGCCACATGATTAAATGTCTCTTCAGCCCAGTAAATCTTCCGTTGTTTTGATGATTGCTGTCTTTGTCTTCATGTAATAGGAACCAGCCCATCCAGACAGTGAGCTCCTCCCTTAATCACATCCCTCCACTCATGACCATAAAGAATGGTAAGGGGGGTAAAAACAGCATAGACAGTGACTGAAGCATGAAGCTGTGTCAATTTGTCATTTCATTGGCAACATAAATGCTTAGCGTTGCTTATGTAGTGGAAGAACTTCAGTGTGGCTGCTGTTTTGCTCCTCTGCTCTCGACACAGGACCATGGACCACAAGCCCAGCAAACATGGCCGAGTTTAGGCGCCAGAAATCGAATGCTGTAAGTACTCCATAAATCAGCAGTCAGCACTGTCTCCCCACAGACGTAGGCCTCATTTATAAACCTGACTGTATTTATTTTTTTTTTAGTTCTTCCAAAGACTAGACTTACTGTAAGTAGTGTGGTATGACCCATGAACCCTGGTGCTCAGGGTTCATAATGAATAATGAATAATGAAAGTTTTTTTTTTTTTAAAAGTACACATTTAATTAATTTATAGGATTCATATCTTGGAAACTACAGAAATTAGTTTTAACCTAATAAAATTCAAACAGTATTGATGTTTGTTTGGTTAGAGGCAAACAATTAGTGCCTGGAGATGTATTACAAAGACACCGAGCTTGTTAATGACATTTGTTGGATATTCTTCTGCCACAGACGACGACGATGTTAATTTTATTTGAGCAATGTAGCAGCCTCTCTCCTCCCTTTTAACCCTCAGTACTGCAGGCAGTACTTCAGCGAGTCTCTCTCCTGTGGCTTCAAGATATGTTGGTTCCAGCACGTACCTGTGGACGGGGATGAGAAGGTACGTCCACAGTGAAATTTGTCGTCCTAGCTTGCCATCAGCCGGCCAAACCCTTCACAAAAGGAAGTGGATTAAGTAGACCGTGAACTTTTGATTTACAAGTCAGTAGAACTTGGTGGTGATGCCCCTTGTTAAAGCTTTCTGATGGGTGTTGATCACACAGGCAACATCGCCCTCTGCTGTGCCGTAGCTGTAATTGTGCATTTCATTTCAGAATCGTGGACTCACTTAGCATTTTTCCTCTTTCAGTTCTGCATTGATACCGTGACGCGGTTCACCAAAAATCCAATTTGCCTTCAAAAAGCCGGTATGTTTTGCAGTTAAGCCAATAATATAACTTCTGATGGACACAGTATATACAAAGCCATTGTATGCGATGGAATGTCCTGACCTCTCTGTCCTCATTTACCTTTTTGTTTTACCCTTGCTGCATCATCTGTCTACTCTCCCTGCCTGACTGTTTACGGGTGTCCTTGTGTCTCCAGGAGCTGTGTTTACAGGCTACTACCAGAACAACCCGCCAGGAGTGTATTTCTCCATGCCGGTGCTTCTATCACTCCTCTGGGCTCTGCTCAAAACCGGCATGGTCTCTGATGTCTTCTCAGTCCTCAGCGCCAGCTTGGCCCACAAGATAGTGGTCAGTGTGGTTCTCACCCACCTCTGAACAATGCTGCAGTACACATTGTGGTCCAGTAGAGGGCAGGGCATGGTTTATTTTTATGAGGAAAGAAGCACTGAATGGCCATTTTTCAAATGACCCATTAACACTATGATGCTGAACTTGCTCCTCTCTTGCTAGCCCGACCACGAGTTCCTGTTGGCACTCTTTAACTTTGTGAGAGACAAAGGTCTCGTGGGCTTTGTACCTGAACTCATGAAGCTCATGTCCAAGGTATCTGGATTCCTGTGCACCTCACTTACCGTACGGCAATAGGAGATGTATCGGTATATGGAAGAATTTATTGTGCATGTATTCTGACAGATGGCCAGTGCAGGCCTTGTGCTGAGTTTGGACTGCCTCGACTGTGTAAAAAACACTCCTGAGTTCCAGCAGACAGTCCAGCCGAACTCACTCCAAGTGTCTGGCAGCCACAAGTAAGATGAACTCCCTCATCTCCCACATGTTGAGCACTGAGAGTGGTTAATTAACATCTATATTTATTTTTGACTCTTGTGTCTGAAATATTGTGATATTTTTTTCACGAGTTGTTTAAGTGGACGAGTTGCTAATAGTTCTCTTTGTTATAAAAGGATATCCACCAGTGCACCCTTTCCAGAGTATCTGAATTTGGCTCATGCCATTGTGGAAATAGAGGTTAGTTCCTGTCTCCAGTAGATTTTGTCAGCTTATCCAAGGATGAAATGGTTTTGTGATCATCGTATTCGGGCCTGCCTTTATGTTTTCTGTCTGTTAGCTTTGTAGCAAGCAAGAGGACTGGAAGCGCATGGGGGAGGTTTTCAAGTCCATCTGCCAGTTCAGCCAACATCCCAACCAAGTGGAGCGAATCAGCGGCCACATGGCCATAGCGCTGCTGTCTGAGAGGAAAGACAAGCTGGCACTGCCCTTTGCTGCCTTCGCTGAAACCGGTAAAAACCTCATACGTTAGATAAAGGCAAAAAAACCTGACTGAACACTACATGCTGATTCCTGACAGTTTGACTCCTCTGATTTCAGTGTGTCAGAATGAGGGCGAAGACAGCCTGGCCAGGAGTTTTTTAGGCAGAATTGGAGTCTCTCTCATGTTAAGATACCACAAAACGCATCAATGGGTCAAGGTAACTAAACCACCTTTTTGCATGTAACATGCTTGTCTCCTATTTACATCTGATCTCTGTCACTGCCAGGCAGAATATCTGGAGAGAACATCTTGTAGCCAGCTATAATCTATGTTTCTGAATCAGTTGATCATTCAGTCATCTGTACATTCTCCTTTTCTTGTTTCTTTTTTTATGTTATGATTAGCTACGCAGAACGTTTTTGGTATGATGATAACACACATACTGCAGCTTTACAATGATGGGGTTATCTTGGTAATCACAGAAGATCACTTTTTGGAAAAGCTGTATAATCTAAGATGCAGTAATGTTAGCATGTGGGTTTTTCATTGTTTTGTATGTGCGTGTGCACCCTGCATATGTAGGGTCGGAGGGTGGTGGAGGTGCTGTCTGTTTCAAAAGTCAACTACTCGACACTGAAGGGTTTGTTTGGGAACGAAGACGGAGCATCACGCTGCTACCTGATCACTGTGGCTACCGAGCTCTTCCTCCTGAGCAGCAGCACGGAGGGAGCCCTGAACACACTCCGAGGTAACGCCTCTGACCCTGGAGGAAATGGGTAGCCATGACGTCATACACAGCTTCACAACTCCATGTTGATGCTGTGCAAATCTTAACCTCATAGAAGAATGCTGCTGTAGGCAAAGTATTAGTGGTTAAATAAGATCTGCGTAGGGGAAAGTCAAAGAATCTGCTAAATCACCTATTTAAAAAAATATTGGTAGTGACATTACAATACAGCGTAAACACATTGAGAATGAGTTTGATTTTGATAGTACTCCTTTAACATGGAGTTAAAAAAAACTAAGTCATAAAACCTACTGGTGCTTTGAAATATTACCAAATTCTTCCTATATATAATTATTACTATATTACTGCTTCTGTTCTAGGCAGAATAATGTAAACTCCTCTTTGAACAGGATCTGAACTCTGAACTGAAATGGAGTTGGATGCTGATATAGTTCCATCTGTTACAAACATTACAACAAAACAGCCCTGGACTGTAGCCCTAATATGAAACACTTTTTTGTTTTGTTTCTTGACGTTTTTGAATAGGGCATCTCATAAGTGACGCTTTAGAAAGCTGTTTTAAAAAAAACCAAAAAAAAAACCCAAATGGTGCCTTGGCAAAAATGTGCGTTTGCCTTTGTTTAATTCAGAAAACGAATGGTTCCTGAGTTCGTCCTCGTGGCCTTGTGAGGCTGGTGATCTGGAGAGCAGGACTCGTGTGTTGATCCGTCTGGCTGAGAAAACCTCTCACAGAGACACGCTGGATGTCCTCTGTCATCTCCCTGGACTCAAAGAGCCAAACAGTGAGGGAGAAACTATTTTCATTGCCTATAATATTAAAAGATAACGGCAGTATTTTTTATTAACCTGGGCCCCATTCTTGCAGATTTTGGCTCCAAATGACTGGTAGCTACAAAACGTTTGGAACTGGCCCAGTAGATTTCCTTAGCCAGCAGCTGCAAATGTGCTGTGAAAAACCTAGAGTGCCTGTAATGTAGTTCTTTGGGGCAACCACACCAGTCAAAGTACATCCACTGAAAGTGCTCGTTTTGCCACTGAAAGGGAGAAAGGAGAAACTGCCGTTATTTCATTCTGACAAAAAGCAGTAATCTTACCTCGCAGAACACAGGAATTGCAGGTCTACGGTTAGTTTGTTTGTGTCATTGTGTGACTGGTGTTTTTAAGAGTTAGTTTGGATCCAGTCCAGTCACAGTAACTAGGCCAGCAACTCAGGAGTTCTGCAAGGTTTTTGTCAGTGGAGTCTGGTGGCTTTTAAGAGCGCAAAATAACGGCTGTGTCTGGTTAAACAAAAAGGATTTTCCAGGTCTATCTCTGTAGGGATACTTTTTTGTTATGTTGTCGAACTCTTCGAATAAAAATCGGAGCCTGTCTGTGGCAAAAACAAGCACTTTTAGTGGATGAACAAGTACATGTAAGTATATTGAGGCAAAACCCAATGATACCTATGATATGTAAAGTCTGAGCATTTTGATATGTTTTGTTGACTTCAAAGTTTCACAGGTAAGAACAGTAGTTGTAGATGTGCCAAGCTAAAAGATTTGTTTCAATGTTTTCCTCAGACTTGGTAGATATCTCCAAGTACATTCCTCTGTTTAACTCTCACCTGCAAGTGTGCGTGGACAGACACACACTCCCTGTAGCGTCAGACACGGCGGACTTCATGCTCTCTAAAAACCTGGCAGTTGACCAAGCTGTGCTGCAGACACTTTTACACAAACTGGGCAAGCAAAACCTCTGGCTACGGGCACGAGAAGTCTTTAGGCGTGAGTATCACCTTCTGGTCTCACTGGCGGTTCCAGTCTTGATTCAGTGGTCTTACCAATGTGCATCTTCTCCTCAGACTCTCTGAGTGTGGGGTACTACCCTGGTGTGTCGGCTCCGCCTGGTTTCATGACTCTGATCGTTCCCTGCCGACTTGGGGAGGTGGAGCTGGCACTCACCTTCGAGATGTTCATCACCGTCAACGCAACGGTCATCCTCCACCTGACAGAGACCGCCACTTCCTGTCTCAGCATCACTCTCAAAAGGTAACGTGCGCGTCTGTGTGCACGAACGCTGGCTGCATCATGTGATTTATACGTACGTGACGGTCCTGCCTCCTCCTCTTCCTCCTCCAGGACTCAAAGCTGCGAGAGCGAGTACCTGTCGGCCGGCAGCCGCCTCCTCTCTGCAGCTTGTATCCCTCAACCCAAGCTAACCGTCCACTACACAGCAGTTAGTTCCTCCTCACAGGAGCAAGTGTTCACACTTGACATTTCCTCTGCCCGATGCTGGCTGCGCCACAATCACATGTGGGCCAATGAGGTGTGGGTGCACTGAACCAAACGATTATTCCCCCGCAGCCACTCAAGTACTTCACTCTCCTTCCCCTTCTAACCACTCGTGTTCCAGATGCATCAGTCGACTCGGAAAACAACCAATGAAATCAGGAAAACGAACGCACATGCATTTCTGTTGGCTGTACGTTTGTTACACGAATGGTCGTACTTCAAATCAGCCTTTGACTAACAAGCAGAAAATCAGAGAATCACAACCAAAGACTGACGCCAGAACTTTACACTCAAGTCTTTTAAAAGGCTAATAAATTATTTTTGTTCAAATTTGTTTTAAAATGTCTTAAAGGAATTTTTGTTAGTTGCTTGTTGTTTCCTGAGGAGTTCTTAAAGATAGTTTGTCTTTAATTTACGTCACTCAGTGTTTGTGTGATTTACTATTTACTATATGAAGACGAGTCTGTTGGGGAACTGACGTCCAGCATAATTTTGTAGGGTTATCACATTTTGTTTATAATACAAATGTAAATACAATCTGAGTGTATATAGGTCTATATTTATAATGGTGTTTAGTCTTTGACAGTATTATGTTACTGTATCATATTACTGATTGTCAAAACCTCAATTGTTACCAGTTCAAGAGCTGTAATTTACATTTTCTTTGTGTGAAGTTTTTATATAAAAAGTTGTTCTGCTCCATAAAGTTTAGTCTCCATAAAGTCTTTTTTTTCCACAAACAGAAAATGCATCTTAAAATAAACTACCATTGTTTTTGTTTATATGGAGGGTTTAACCATCATCTCCAGGTCTCTCTTTAATTTTTCAGCTCACCTTATTGGCAGCAGCCGCAAAGTGGAGGGCCACATTTCCTTATAGTCCACAAGAGGAAATCATTCATCAGTGACTGGGACGAGTAGTTGAGACAGCACTACTGGAATACCGCAGTTAAAGGGGTAATCCTGCAGGTATACAACTTTTAAAAGGCCAACAGTTCAAAGTCTGATTTGACATTCGCACATATATGGTGAGCCTTGCAGTTGGACTAATGATGGTCCTCTTAAAGATTAAAACCTTTCTCTCTGTTAATAATTATAATTATAATTATCCTCTGCTGCCTTTATCATAAATTATAGTAGCTGCATTTAAATGGAGCATTTCCCCAAATAGTAACAGAGCATAATGGATTTTTAATCATGTCCACACCATGACGCAGCCAGTGAGGACGGGTGGACTGGTCAAGTCGGTTCTGTGTGTGTATTTGCATATCATTAAGTGTGAAGAACTTACAAAGCACTTGAGCCACCAGGTGGAGGTACTGCACTGTGATGAGATGAACAGCAGTGCAATGCATGATTAGCTGGAGGCGTGCCGGTGATTTTAAAGAAAAAGGAGGAAGACAGACCTCTGTGTGGATAAGTGATGTTTACATGGACAGCAGCTTCTCAGCAAGTTCCACATGAGGCCTCTGAGCTGGGAAGTTATTTAATTCATCATCATCCTCTTCAAAGTCCACAGAGAGTCCCAAAACATTCATCTCCATCTTGACTGAAAACATCTGTCCAGCTGCTGCGGTTGAGATGACCCGAGAGGAATGAGAGATCCCTCAGTTGACCACTTTTGCCAAAGCTGACGAGATAACTGGCAGGGATGACGATAACTGGTATAAACAATGTATTATTTTCAGCCTGACGTTTGGCCCCTCGCCGCCTGCAGTCCCATTCCTGGCTACAGTCACCTCACATGTCCTCACAGTCTTGTGAGGCGGTGCTGAAAGGCAACCTCAGACTTCTTCAGACTCTTCAAGCACTGATTGTGCATCCAGTGTCACATGGGCTCATCAGTGGCCTACAGAGGCGCCATGAAGGGCCTGTGTAAATCATACTGCTTTTTTTAAATTCCTTTAGGAGGAGATGTTTTCTCACTTTGAGCTATTGGCCTAACCCCCGGCATGTTTTCTGAAGACTCGTCCTTTTATCTGCCCTGGCTCTCCTTTGCTCGCCTGGTGAGGTTGCTGTGAATCAGCTCACCATCTCCACTTTTTGTACCGGTCACTGTTGTTCTTTGCTTTAACCCCCCCGATATAAATGGAGTAGCATTAGTGACCCATGTCAAATTAAGATGGTTAAGTGTCTCATATGATCTCACTTACATAATAACCCAGCCCCACTGTTATGACTCCCGTCTTCACTTCCCCGCTCCACATACAGCTTCCTGTCTTTGGTTTTATTTTTGACCCAGTTCTTCGCTTTGTCTGGGTGAACAGGCTAAAAACTTTAACAAACAGATATCACTATGAATCTTCCCCTCTTGATTATACATATTTAGATAAATTATTCTTTTGCATTACAATTTTCTGAAACTTTGTGTAAGGGTGCACATAATGCACTATCTAACTAAATATATGCCAATTTGCACACATTTCCTGAACAGAAGTCTGAATGTGGGATAAAGCTGGAAGCAAAATTCATTAATGTTGAAATATTAAAACTAAAGTTTTTTACAGAATGAAATTTTGGATATATATATTTTATCAGTTATCAGGACGTTTGATGTAAGTGCTGCTGGCTCAGAGTGAGAGGAAAAACTTATTTTGAGAAAATTCCCTTTAATATTATTGATTTAGGAGCAATCTACACACACAAATAGACAAAGTGTCTTAAAATAAACACCTAAATGTGTATTTTGGATGTTTGCTTTCCACCAGTCTGAAAGAAGACATACTATAGCAGCAAAATAGCCCAGAATCTCAAATGTAACCGATGAACAAACAATGTTTTTGCCTGTAATGTCTCGCCTTCAGCAAAGGTCTTTTAGAGCCGGAACAAACAGTCAACTGACAGAAGATTAACCAGCAGCTATTAACATACTCTGCTAATTGTTTCAGCCTTGTTACTGCACCCCTTTGTCTTATTACGACTGAACGTCTTTGAGTTTTGGACTCTTGTTCACTGCATCGTTCAAATAATTCACTGACAAAAAGAGAAAAAATATCAACAGAATAATTGACAGTGTCATTAGTTGCAGGTTTCCGTATTAGTGATGCCTATATGGGTTACATGTTATTTCTAATGTCCTATGTCTCAATCTAGTATTGTCTAAAAAATGTGCTGTGGCTCCACTGAAGGTCGTATTATGTTGTTAACATTTACCACAGCCAGAAAGAACAAGGGAGGTTTTTGTCCACGGCTGTAATGATGTACGGCTCCTTCCTTAATGAATCAAACATGGTGAGAAAACAGCTGGACCGTGGATGGAAGGACATATTTCATGCTGTGGTTTAGATTTCTTACAGCTTTCATGCGCATGAAAGCTGTAAAAGGAGCCACTTTCTCTGAAGTGAATGCAGGGAGGATAAATCCCACCACACTGTCAGCATGTTCCTCTCCGGCATGTAAATTACATGATGCTAGACACGTGCTTATGGTGCGCGGCCACATCAAGTGCCTCTCAGACGTGAGGGGACATAGAGAGACGTGGCGGGGGGGTGCGCTGATGCCGTCTTTTCTTCATCACCTTTTCACCCAGATTCTCATTTTGCATGACTTCTGCTGCTGAATAAGAACCTGAGAGGTTTTGAGTTGAGTTCTCCTGGTTGTACAGTCCTCTCCTGTGTTTCAGAGGGAGGGGGGGTTGGAAGAGAAGAAAGAACCACAGCAAGCGGACACCCTCCCATATCCCAGGACTCTAACAAGTCCACAGAGCACTGTTCCACTGTTTACCCCACCATACTGCACGGTGTCTGAACAGAGAGCCACAGAAATTAGATATCTCCCATATTCTGGTACAGAGTTCAAGAAATCAGATTTATACATAAAACATGAGGTTGTATTGCTTAATTAGTCAATTTGCATGCACAATTTTTAAAGAGCCTTTTCTATGCTAATTGATTACTTTACACATCTTATATATTTTATACTCCTACAAGTGCGTATAGTTTTGCTGTGATATTTATCTAACACGTCTGAAATGTACTAAAATTGCTGTAATTGTTCCATAAGGTCTGCTAACCAAAATAATCATTTGTAGATGCATTTACTTGAGAATCTTTTGCTAAGAAATGTTTGTAGTTGACCCAATGGTTTGACTGCCCCCCCCCCCTCTATTTTGTCATAAAATATATAATTATTATGCATAAAATGTAACGATGTTTCGTGCCCTAGCACTAATCCCACTCTCTTCACTTCTGACAAAGAAGTCCAATAAAATCAGGGCTGATTTCAGTGTTATTCACAGGCGATAGAAGTGTGACATGAGAGGTTTAATCCTCTCCTTCAGTGCAGGTAACAGGTGTCCTGGAACACTGTGACCACCACAAACAAAAGGACATTACTGTGCACCATGGTGGAAATGTGCCTACTTTCTTCACTTAAGACCACAAATTCCATAAACATAGTGCAGCCTGAGGCCTCAGTGAACCCTGTGTGACACTTGGACATCAGTCAGAATTAAGTCTACATGCTGCAAATCCTGCGGGAGCAACACATTTGATAAAACAAACGCCTCTGGGCTCTTTATCCCATTTCCTTTAGCTTCTCCTGCTCCAATGTTGCATTAGATTCACTTTTAAGTGCGCGCTCACCCTGTCACTCACACATGACTGACGGCCGGCGTGGTCGCGCGCAAGCACGCACGCGCGCACACACTCCGCTCACTGTCGGGAGCGCGCGTTTGACGCACACGCCTCTCTCTCTCCCCCCTCTCCCCTCCCCTCCTCTGTAGGGCGGAAGTGGGTCCATTTTTTTCTCAGTCGGATAAGAGCGGCTCGAGGAGCTGCAGCCCGAGCAACACGCGCCCACCGGAGCGCACACCTTGTGTTTATGTCAACGTTAATCCGCCCGAGAGTCAACAGCGGCAGCGACACCGGAGTGAGGGACGCGCTCAGAGGTCTGCACGGCCGCCGGACCGAGTTTCTGCCCCCGGGTGCTGGTCACGGTTTTCCACGCTGCTGGAGGAGAGAGCCGCTGCGCATTCCTCCACGCAGAGAGCCTCGGAGGGGAGCAGCCGACCGACGGAGCGGGGAAGGAGAGCTGGAAGCGGCCTCCTCACACGGCGGACCGGCGAGTTCACCCACGACCCGCGGAGGCTCGTGGTAGACGTCGCGTCGGGTGTTTCGGCTTCAGCGGAGGCAGTGTGTGTTTGTGTCTGAAGCCCCGCTGACCCACGGCTCACCGTGAGAGCGCTGCTTTGATGAATAATTCACGGTCTCGCTGTCCGAGGCTGGCGCTGCGACTACCGACCGACCGTTGGCTGCGCCCGTCGCCGGCTGAGCGGGCCCCGATGGTGGACTAGAGACAGACACCTCCACGAAGACACGGGCCTACAGCGGAGAGCGGAGGGTTACACCGCAGTCAGAAGCCCCCAGATACTCGCCTGGGTGCCGTTTTGAAGCGCAGAGCCCCGTAGTCATGTTGCCCAGTCGGTGGGGGAGGAGAGACGGAGCCCCCAGTGTTTCCACGCCGACCCAGAGTCACTCCAGCTTCGGATTTATTTTATGAGCCTCCACGAAGCAACATCGGACACTTTTTTTTTCAGCGCCAGCATTGTCCCTTGTTGTTGTTGGTCTTGTTGGAAAGAAAGACGCCTTAACAACACAGCTGGACTGATATGATCTTAATATTTCTCTTTTTGTTACCTCAGAAACAATCTTTGAAGAAGTGGCTACCTCCCTGTTTCACATCAGGTCACAGTTAGATCATACAGAGAAGGATCTGTAAGTCGATGAGCACCGTTTCCACTCTTGAACTGACTGTAATACCTCATGAATCTACCTCAAATACAACTTTATTCTCCACACACCACAGAGGGCCCATGTGTCCCCTGATGAATACCTCAGCCTCACTGCTGCGCATGTTGTAAACTTCGCCTGTGTTTCGGTAACACTGGAGATGGCCTCGTTTCCAGACTCGGATCTGCAGACGTGCCCGCTCTGCAAGGAGCTGTGCGGCTCCTCTGCTCCGATTTCCTCCAGCTCCTCTACCTCCTCATCTTCCTCACATACCTCGTCTTCCTCCAGCCAGACCACCAGGAGGCTCCACGTCCTGCCCTGCCTCCATGCCTTCTGCAGGCAGTGCCTGGAGGGCCAGCGGAGTCCCGGGGACCCGCTGAAGCTGCGGTGCCCCACCTGCGACCAGAAGGTGTCCATCTCTGAGGCGGGGGTGGACTCCCTGCCTTCCTCCAACTTCCTCTTCAGCAACCTGCTGGACGTGGTGGTGAGCTCCGAGGAGCAGATCCACAACAAGAACGGCCACCACCACCACCGGGGAGGCTTAGGTGGAGGCTCCTCCGGCTTCCATCACCCTCATGGGGGCCTGCTGCACCCTCACCACCTGGGAGAGCCTCAGTGCAGCTCCTGCGACGAGGAGAACCCAGCCACCTCCCACTGCCTTGACTGTCAGGAGTACCTGTGTGACAACTGTGTGCGGGCACACCAGCGGGTGCGGCTGACCAAGGATCACTTCATCGAGCGCCTGGGAGAGAGCCTCCACCTGGGCCGGGTCAACACCAACAGTAACCCAGGGCAGCCGGGGGTGTCGGTGTCCCTCGCCCAGTCCCTGCAGAACAACTTCGCCCTGCTGTCCCTGTTCCAGGATCGCATGAGCTTCTGCCAACACCACGACAATGAGGTGAGTAGAGCGCAACAATAAAAGTTAAACCACATGGGGCGACTGAAGATGTCTGTGATCATCCATATGAATGACACCTTATAGAAATGAATGGGAAATATATGCACACCACTCTTACATTCAAATCCTGTTGTGCAGGGTACATTTATTGTACACACACACACACACACACACACACACACACACTCCTATAGTGTAATAGCATTATGTGTGTAGTATAGAACCATACTGGGGGCCATATGGCCTTAGGTTCAAAGGGAGCTGAGTGGCTCTTCACCTACTTCCCTGGAGACGAACTGGATTTGTACACACACACACACCCCCACCCACCCAGACCCTGCACACACACACACCCACCCAGACCCTGCACACACACACACACACACACCCAGACCCTGCGCGCACACACACACACACACACACACACACACACACACTCGTGTAAGCATAGACACATGCAGAGTCTGGTTAATCTGTACCACACCATCCATTCGGGGCAGAGAGAGGCCCCTGAAGTAACTGCACACATGTTTCTATGGCCGTTAGAAGTCCTATCCATGGATATATTATGGAGATCTAGCTTTTGTCTTATAATGGGAAAGACAAGTTGGAACTCTGGGCCCAAAGTCTTTTTTTATTTATTTTTTTTAGATCTGGGCAAACTAAAGTACAAAGGCCTGTAAAACAGGAAACTGGCTTTAGTCATATGGCCAGGAAGAATAACAAATGGCATTAGTAGGGGGTCCTGGAATATCATTTTTCTACCACTTCTGGTTTCTGTTGTGCAGCACATGAATAATCTCACTGCTGCTTGAGAATACACCTCTTGGTCTAAAGATCATTTATAAAAAGATTTTAAAAAAGACTTCTCCAAAGGTCTGGCTGAATGAGGTCTGGAGGTTTGCTCAAGTAACTTGACTGCAGAGATCGCACAGTTTATTGACATGCACACCAGTAACTCAGTTAATATGATGTGTATAAGTATCACAAAAGTTGCAGCCATGTTAACTTATTCACATGACCAATGCACAGACTTGGCTTACACATTAATCTTTTGAGTTACAGTAGCTTGTGTGCGTCTCTGTACCTGGCCAACAGTGAAACACTGGACATGTGGCAGGATGCTATTCGTTGTCGGCTGAATCTGAAACATGCTGGTGCTGGACACTGTAACTCAAAACACTCAGAATCTGCCCAGCTGTGACAAATGGGAAAGTTGAACGGTTCGATTTTATGACAGTGTCCTTTGTGAGCCTTGTTTTGACTCCCTCATGAAACAAATAATTGCCTTCTACTGCACTCAGTTATATAGAAGAATTTTAAACAACATTGATTGGAAAAAACCACTGATAATGCCAGTCAATGCCTTCCCAATTCTCTATGACAGAACGTAGACAAGTTGCTGGGAGAAAAGCAGTGCTCGGGAGCTTATTGCTGAGGAAATGAATTACTTCGTCTTGCGCTAATTCAGTGAAAATGTGAGAAACAAGTGTGCGTGTAAAGTGAAGGCACCCTGTGTAAACGAACAAGTTATGTTTACATTCAGCGGGGCTCTTTTAAATGCATTGCGTGTAGCTTTGAGGCCTAACAAACATCTTGAAGACATTCTTCTCCTCATAAAACGGTTTGTTGTGCAATGTGTGCACTCGTTTGCTAGCCTGCAGACTCGTTCTTCCTCACCTTTGCAGGCACCTTTTGGTACGTTACTGCCACCTTTCAGTGAAATGGCATGAAACAAGCAGCTGGAATGCAGATAGCGTTAGCGTGACACAATCAAAACATGGCTCAATAGCTCCACTAGCGGTCAATAACTCCACGGGGTACCTTAAGTCCTCAAGCTAATGAGAGACAAGAGAGAGCCGGCCATTTAAATCTGTATGTGAACAAGGCGTCAGTCAAGTTATCGTAAATGGAGACATTGTGCCACAGAGGATTTGGAGTGAACCAAAAAGCAAAGGGGTGGTTTTGAAATGGAAGCAGGATGGCTTGCATTGCTGGGGGGGGGGGGATGCATTTTTTGGCAACAGTAAGCCAATGTTAAAGCTTGTCCTTTGTCATCCCCACTATCAGACAGGTGTTTGTTGGTAAAGTCGGGTTTCAGTTATTCTGTGTTCATTAAAATGTGCTGAGTGTAAATAAAGATGCAGCAGCATCAATGCATGAGTAATTCTGTTTGTAGTTTTCAGAACATTAATGAAGCACTCAGTCTCAAAAACCCTGTTCAGATTTCCAATAAATTTCTTTTTGGTGACCTGCCCCCCCCCCCCCCCCCCCCCCATACGAACCCCCAGTCCTTTGCCAGTAAATAGGTGGGCTCAGTTTTCCAGTAAGGGCTTCATTTCCCAGTAATGCCTCAGTCGGTCACTCACTCACTCACTCTGCTTCAGCCCTGGGGGAGGGAGTGACACAGGAGCCGGCTAGTCTTTCTTTACCTAGCAGTCATTGTCCGTCACCCAGCTCCACATCCATCAGGTTAAAGTGGTTCCTCATACACCCGGCCTGTTTTGAAAAACCAGTTTCTGCCTTTTTAGGATTTTCACATTTGGGATCAGTGTGTCATGTTGCAGCCTTTTATCTTTGCTTTCTTATCCAGTGCAAATTTACTTAATGCAAAAGTTGCCATGCCTTAGTTTGTTTAGGAGTCTTTCTTTGGGGGCCAATATGCTCCGTCAGAATCGGTTATCCCTAACCCTAACCCTAACCCTAACCCTATCGCCCCCCCCCCCCCCACACACACACACACACACACACCTTTTTGGCGTCTGACTGGGGGTGTCAGACAGTAACATTCCGAAACCGATGGTCTGACATTCACACTCGCTTCACACAGTGATTGGCCAGATGGATGGAGGTGAGAAAGGAGTCGGACTCAGGAAATCTCTCCAGCTCTCTTTTTTAAATTTCTCACAGCTGTTTCTGTCACTTTTCACGTTGACAACCGAGTGTAACACCGTGCATGTCTTCATGGAGACACCCTCTGAAAATATTCCCCTTTATATCGCCATATTTGATCAGTGTAGTCTCTCAATAACTGTAAAAACATTTGATTGCCCACCTGGTTGGTCAACATGTTGTACAACCTGGTTCTGAGTGTACCCCGGCCCTCAGAGCCTCCTGGTTCCCTCTGATGCACCCCGTGGGTTGAAACTGGTTGTTTTTAGCCTCAGAGTTCATATTGTCTCAAACTGTTGTGTAGGCAGTAATGCTAATGCTGTTGTACAGCAAAGCTCCAGCCAGTGTCTGTTGTCCAGTTTAATGGGTTGTGGAAGCTGGTTATGGAAGAGAGCTACTGAGACCTTTGCTGCTAGAAGAAGTTTATTACATGCAGGATGGGATCTCATCAAAATGGTGTTCTTTTACAGTCACTGTCGTCACCGTGCAGTTTGTCATTTCTAATTTAAGTCATAGTTTTTGCTATCCTGTCATCATATTTAGCCAGTAGTGTGAAAACTATTGGTTTACTTATATGTTTTAGTCGTGTTGTTTTCTGTCTTTCGCCTATAGACTACTGACCAGTTATTTCCTCTCATGTCAGCCCAGAACACACATACACATGCATGTCTGCAGTCAGCTGGTCATCAGCTGTAGCCTTTTCGATGTATTTGAGCACATCTCTTAACAGAGAACGCACATCTGCTTTTGTCCACACTTTGAGGTCTGTGTGGTGTGTGTGGGCCCTCATACCAGTATGAGAGGACTGTGTAGTGTGAGTTATGGACAGAGGGTTTTTTTTCCAGGAGCTGGGGGTCTGTACCCTCAGCAGCATTACGTAAGTCCGCCAAGGAATTTCTCCTCTCCCAGGAGGCTGCTGGTGACGATGGTTACTGCTTACTGCTGGCTTATTGTGGAAGTGTTCCCTCCGTTGTGTCTGAAAGGGGTACTAGAATAAAAACAATCAATTAAATGACTTATTACTTGACTCATTTATGAGGATTTCATTGGCGCACAAACTCAACGTCTGAGCCAACGGTCATGATTTGGAACTAGAGGTAATTTAGCACGTGTAATTAATAACAGTAACAATGACTGCATTGCATTAAGGTGTTCCAATTTCAGGGCCCTGCTATTATGAGTGTTTGATCAATATGTGGTGCAATTAATGAATGCTTAAAAAATAATAATGATAATTATTTGTTACACCTGTGCTCTTCCTGCTATGACTGTTCAAAACATCTGCTGTGGAAAAGACCCTTTAATTTCGACCTGTGAGTCAGGCCTGACATTGTGATATTGTCTAAACGAGGATGGGAATACTTTGACAGGGAGTGACAAGTAAAATCTCTCATTTCATGCTTAACTTCATCAACTGTAATGGAGAGAGAAGTCATGTTTTTGTTTCCCTCATGGAGGCCGTGGAGTGAATATCACATTTATTTGCTTTGGCTTGAGCTTTCTCCCAATTCTCTGCGCACAGATACATTTATAATTTTGAGTTAACTCATTGTTAGTGCGCACACTTCAACTGAAATTCATTTGGTAACAGAAAGAATGAGTAATTGTGGAACCTCATTGATTCCCAAAAGATTGGTTGTGAAATAAGGGTTTCAGTTGGAAGATATGGCTCCTTGGGCAGCAAAGGGAGTCGGCCACCCACTGATAAGAACATATAGGGTATGTGCACACATGCGTGAATATGTTGGCCTACTTAAACAGCACAAATGTCAGTTCATCTGAAGCACTGGCAGACAGAGAAGTCCCACGTTGTCTGTGAAGTGGAAATGGAAAATTGGATTACATCAAAGGAGCGCCCTCTCCTTGCTGTGATGTCACCCTCCAACACACAAATACATATGTTGCGCCGTCTGGGAGACACCTAATCAATATGATAATCCTACAAAATGTCACTCTGTGCTTTAGATTAAATTGTTGTCACCATGGCGATGTGCCTGGCTGTGCACGTGCATGACGTCTCTGCAACACACGAGTGGTCTTTATATAGTAGGGGCTGGGCGGAGGTGGGGGTGGGGGGGTAACTGAAACAGACTGAGAGCGGACAGAAAGTGGTTGCCGGGCAATGGCCGCTCACAATGCACCGTGTTTATAAGGATGAGGTGAAGTTGAACTAATCAGTTTGATGGCCTACCAATGCTCTTGTGTTTCCTCGGGGGCCATTTGTGTTTAGCATGAAAATAAGGAAGACAGTGGGATGTTCAGTTACAGTGGGAGGTCTAGGGATTTTATTGTAGTTTGTCACACATTTCTACAATTTTACTTTTCTTGGTAAACCTTTACTGCCCTATTATGCAGTCCTGTAGAGGAAGACTATCACTTAAAACATATGCTGGGTCGGCTTTGTGATCACCAGTTTTACTCCCCCTCTCCGGAGCTTGCTCGCAGAGAATGTTTGTAAGGAAACCTAACCCAACACTGACGCTGATACAAGGCCATAGGAATTCCTGTAACTTGAGTTTATACCTCCTGGGTTCTCTTTTCCCCTTCTCCCTCTCCCTCCCTCTCTCTCTTTCTCTCCCTCTCACATACACAGGGTATTTCCTCTGCAGACTCCTGCCTTTCTCATCAGCGCTCTCTGTCTGCTCTGTGTCAGAGACAATAGACATTATGGATGCAGAAAGCCTCCTCAACATGATTTAGCAGCTGTTGCTGTTGAGGGGCAAGTGATTACATTTCATCACTCCTGGAAGTATCCGTGTGAGTGTGCGGCTGCAGCGTTTTCCTTTCTAAGAGTATCTCCCATCTGTAGGTAGTTATCCTCTGAAGAGGATTTTAGTGTGTGTGTGTGTATGTGTTTCCACACAGCCAGCAGAGTTGGATTATATGAAGTTAGACTTCCAGGGTTTTAATGCGCAACATGTGCCCAGTAATTAGAGAGCGTTCCCTGTTTCCTGTGTGTTGTGAATGTGTTTTCATGTAGGCTATGGGGGCGTGTGTATATATGTGTGTGTGTGTGTCCTAGCTTTGATGTCCATTTGAGGACTTTGGCCCATATAAATTTAATGGATAGAAAGGAAGGCATTTATCACATTCTCTTTGACAACAGGATTTAAAACCCATTCAAAAGCTGGAAGCTGCTACTTCCTACTCAGTGGTTGGGCACAAATGGGGTTTTAATTGGCCATTATTTGACCTCACTCAATGAGATTGTGCTGTTAACACATTTGACATTAAAGCTCTCAACCCTATTCGGGGGACATTGCACAGCTTCCAGCCACTGTTAGTCCAATCTTTTTTTACATTAGGCCAAGACTATGCTTTTTTTTTTTTTAAATTTGCTGTAGCTTGGACATGCTGTGCTCTCAAACTTTGGATGGGTTTCCACAGTCATGATGCCGTTAAAGGACCGTACCAGTGTGTTTTCAAGTTTTTACAGGCCACTGTTTCCTTTGCTGCAGTATGTAAAACGTCTAGCAGGCTCTTAAAGCTTGGTTGGTTTGTGTATTTCACTACAGCACTGGGTTAAAAAACGAAGCCTTCTCATTCACTGTCATCAGGCATGCCCAGTAAACACATTATCAATACATTATTGTTTCATGGCAATTTAACAGCAGATTGATTAAAAAAGATCTATATTGGAGTACGTCATAATGATGATGCATTACTTAAAGGGTTCAGTACATAATGTTTTATTGTTTTGTTTGTTCCTTCGTTGTTTTCTGGTTTCGCTTCAGGGACTTGGTTTTCTTATGGGTGATGCTACATGTGACAGGCATTTGGTCATGTTGATGTTTCAGCTTACTTGTGTAACCAGGCCATTTCCTGTAAAGGCCATGCTCTTTAGGCTGCCAAGCTGGTATGCCAGCCACGTACATGTGTCTGTGTGTGCGACAAACAGGCGATGACGTACAAAACAATGAATATTTTTTGTTACTGCAAGTGTAGCATGTTAATGTGCTGTTTTTGGACCAAACCTGGCATGGTTGTGCTTTGATGACACAGATGAGCAAATGTGATGTTGATGTGAAAAAGCTAGAAGAGCAGTCTTGTTGTGAAGCATGTGGGTTGTTTATCATGCCCTCTAATGTCACAGTAACCAAGAATAGCTGGATGTGTATGAACACAGATATGCACATTTGTTACATCTCAGCTGCTCCACATTTCACTCACACAGCTTCTCCATTTCATCCCTTGTTTGCTCGGAGCTGTGACTCTCTCATGTTTCTCCCTCTTTCTCTTGTTCACCTTCTTATTGTTGTTCAACTCCTTCTTCTTTTCCCCTCAGTTTTTATCTACTGCCCCCATCTCCCCCACCCTTTCACTTCCTTTGCTCCCTTTTTTCTTTTTTTTTTTACTGCTGAGGTATTAAGCACACGACAGTCAGTCACATGCTCGCTGGGTAAGGAGGCCAGCTGACTGTGGTTTGTTTTCCTTCTCCGCTGCGGGCCTTCCAATCAGATCGCCGGCTTACAGCCACCGCCCCCCATGTTGTATCTGGCAGAGTTTCAAAACATCAGCAGGCATGTCCGTGTGTGTGTTGTGTCCGTGGCAACAGGCCAACAGGGGTTGCCACGAGAGGGCGGGGCAGCGGCAGCGGCAGAGGAGGAAGGAAAATAGTAAGGAGAGAAAAGGAGTGATGGAGGCAACAGAGAGGGAAAACTGTTTAAGAACAAGATATGGAGGGAACCAGATGAGAGTAGGTGTCTGTGAGTTCCATAAAAGGAGCTTTGTCTGGCAGATGGTATTCCTGGGATTGCTGGGAATGTTGGGATTGGGTATTCCACAGATTATCCAGCCTGGACATACCAGACAGGCTTAGGGCTGGTGCTGTCTATTAGGCCTTTCATAAGTGAAGTAAGTTCAGCCATCTTTCTCTCTTTCCCTTCATGTCAACCCCAACTATACCAGATGTAGAAGGTTGAAGTGAGCTCTGATCGTCCAGAAAGGTGGTTAGTTTAGTGTTCTCAGTCTGCCTCATCCACTTTGCAATGTAATATTTTCTTCATAGCAGAAGAAATAGTTTTGTGTGTGAATGCTTAAGCCGAGCCTCCCGTCTCCTCCTTCTGCCTGATGTGTTGGAATGCGGCGTGTCAGAGTTTATAGGCCTCGAGAACCGGTTCTTTATTGAGACCAGTTCCAAAATTCTGATTCCACGAGAATCATCACAAAATTTAACTTAAAATAAATGGCGTACTGCAAACAGCCACCATATATTTACCAGGACCTGGCTGTCTGTCTGCACTCATGGTCACGGGCAAGTGAAATGCATGCGTGTCTTCCCATCTTACCTCATCTCATTCATCTTCACCTGGAATTTTGCACTGAGAAACACTCTGGCACCTTTATTAACATTTAAAGCATCTTAATCATTTTAATGTATACCTCAAAAGCTGATTATTTATGACTTGTGACATTAAAAATATTAGTTGTTGTTAAAGATTAGTCAAATCCGAACGATTCCCAACCCTAAACAGGAACCACCTTTCCCAAATTTGTTTTACTTAAGCTGCTAAACACACTGAGATCAAGGCATGGCCCATACTACATGTCTGTGTCTGTACATTTTAGACCGTCCTTGTTTGTGTCAGCTGACAGGCAGTTGGAGAGCACATAGGCCTGAGGCACTGATACGGATTATGGAAATCATTTTAACATCCTCTCAGTTTATCCCCAAAGTTTAAAAAGAAAAACCACACTCAAGAAGAGGTCCACATGTTTTAAGGATTTAAGCAAATTCTCTAAAACAGCTTTTGTACTTGTGTGCTACTTTTTGAAAACACAATTTCTTAACAGTTTTAGCAGATGAAACCTGAGCCCCAGCACACTGCTGCTGGAAAAATTAAATCCAAGAGGAAACGGGCAAATGGAAACAGAGAGTCTGATCTCACGCCTTAATATAAGCTCACATCTCTCCCACTTACTCCAGAAAGGGTCTCTAACAGTGTTATTGGCATATTTCATTAATTTCCATTCCTTGTGCATATGAGATTATAATTAATGTGCAATTCAAGGTGTTCCACTGTTGTTTTGATATGAAGATAAATACACTTGTTCTCTGCTGCAGGTGTCGTAATAGTGACTTGTAGTGATTGCCCTGTTAAAGTAGCTATAGGTGATGAACAGATTAGTGGCTGAAAATGAATTTTGCGCATGATCTTAAAAATATTGCTTTTCCCCTGGAACTTTGATTTCAATTACATTTTTGTTTTTATTTCCTACAATAAATCCATTCATTTCCAGTCACAGATTTCAAGTCATGCACACCACAGTTCGAAAGGCATCTGAAAACACGTTCTGAAGTACGCGTAAAATACATTTTTCTCACATGTGACAGACATGGTGCAGAGTAAAATGAAATTGAGATTGAGAAATGGCATTTGGACATGACCGTTGCAGATGTCTGAGCTTCTCACCGCCAGGGTAAAGTGGTTAAGTTCTCCAGAAGAACGTGCTTTCACAGCTTCCAGCAGCAGCCCTGGTTTTTCTGGCACCACAGTGTGACATTACATGGCCCTTGTCCCTTCCCCCACTCGGCTGTGCACGCAGGCAGCGAGTGCTGCATGGAGCGATATGACTGGCTGGTTCAGCTCGTGCCCTCTCCCCCAGTTCCCAGTCGCTGTGAGGGGAGGGAGGGAGGGAGGAAAGTGGGCTGATCCTACTGCTGCTTGACCACTGTGTGAGCCCAAGGCCAGGCTGATAGCCATCATTCATTTATTCTAACGTTGGTTCCCTCAGCATTTCAGTGTTTTGCTCTTGTCAAGTTAAAGTGTGGTGTGATACTGTCAAACTCTTAGAGAAGATATAAGTAGCTGATTAAAATGTGAACTTGTCCCTGTCCTTTTTGGGGTCGTGTGTCTGTGCTACTTTCTAGTTTGTAATTACCCATTAAAATTATCGCACTCAAGGACACTTCCCATCATTTTATTTTGCTTGCTGGTTCACTACCACCATTGGCCTATATTTGAATCTAATTGGTAACTAACAATTGTTTACTTTATTGATTTTAATTTGTTTTATTATCATTCAATTTATTAGGATATAATGATTATATTTAAGTCAGTCAGTAAAGTATCAGAGAATTGTGTAAATGCCCGCCATGATTTCCCAGTGCGCAGGTTGAGATCTTCACATTGCTTTGCTATTATCAAAATAATGTTGATTTCTCTAATCTCACTGCGACATGATTAATCAACTAATCATTTTAGATTTATTTCAATGGTCTTCATAATTTGTGTTTTCTATAAATGATTTTGGAGGTATCCCTTTGGTTTAATGACATGACATTTTCAAACACACACAAAACACTCCAACGTATGTGGGTGTGTCTAAGTGTAAACTCATAATGGAGGAGCGTAATGGGCAGAGAGGGAGTATGAGAAACATCCGGTGCACTAATGAAATACAATAACTCACTTCCCCCAAGGTAGCCGAGCCCTCCTGCTTCAGCTGCTTTATAGCTAGTGAAGGCACGTTTGCTGCAGCCTCTCTCCAGTAGCAAAACCACCCAGCACATGTCAAGTTCTCATTTCAATTTGTGTGCCTGTATAGGTGCTCTGTTGTGCATTCTGCACACACGTCAGCACGTGCTTCTGCTTGTGTATTTTGTGAGCGCACGTTACATGATGTGTAGTAAATAAATTCTGTAGGTGAGTCACCTCTGCCCGAAGGCCTCCCCACCAGGGCGCTCTCTGTGGAATTTACAACTTAGTTAGCGTGACACCACGCCTATTTCACATCTTTTTAAGTAGTTTTTCACATTTCGCGTCATGTGCACTGCACTTCTGCTGTGTTCTTGCATGTGTGAGGCTGTCCAGCAAGGCATGTCTGTGAGATGTCCGGCCAGTTGTACCACATGTGTAACAGAACAGCTTGCTTGTAATGAGTCTGATTATTATTTTTTTTTTTTAAGATGTGATACATTTTTCTCTCATAGGTTGAATAAAATAAAAATTGTGGCAAATTACTTTCAAGCTTGTGAATGATGGGCTTGAGAGAGGCAGATAAAGATGGAGGAACAGGATCCTTCCACAAAGACCTCTGGGAAGAGACAGTATCCTGTGTGAGTCAATAATATTGACCGGCGTTCCAAGAGGCCGATGTGTTATGTAATCTACAACCTTGTGTGTATGAGTGAGTGTGTTTCACCTCGAGGACTGTTGATGACACATGGGCAGCAGACAGCATTAAAGATATCTGAAGCCTCTTGAAGCCATTTGTCATAGGATCTACTTCTGTGAAACAGTACTCCAGTGTTTTCAATAACACGCTTCTCTTCCTCTATTTTACATTTAGCTGTGTTTCCAGGTACAAAAATGGTGACTGTAAATGTGAGATAATGCAGTCATAAGATATTATTGATTTCTGAATGGTCCATATAAAATCTCATGAGTGAAATGGATGTTGAAATCAATTGAGATTTTTCTTTTACTGGCCAGTTTTGTTTAAAGTCCTGCATGTCCTCTGTCAGGACCTCAAGGATCATAGTTGTTTTAAGGGAAACAACGTGAGTTCAAGTAAATGGCACGAAGAGACATGGAGGCCACATTTGATTTTTTTCCCTCTGTTTTCATGTTTGCCATCAGAAACTGAGGTGCAACAACACTGGATAATGAAGGTTTGTTCCATAGATTGCCATAGAGTTCTGTTTTTGTAAAACATTAACAACAATAAACATAGTGATTGTTGTTATATTTTTGGAGTATTTTTTGTCACTGTGATATCGAGCATAAATAATAGTGATAACAAGATCACACACCAGTGAAACCCTCTCGAATGCGCATTCATGAAATCATGCAAAAACTGCATTTTTATTCTTACTGAAATCACACATAGACACGCCTCCTACACACAAATTCAACAGCAGATGAGAAAGTCTACAGGTTAATGATGACTCCCTGCAGGGTTATTTAAATTATGTTTATAACGTGAAACACGATGTGCGTTGTGCACTTGCAGCCGTGCTGTCACATTTTAACACATCCTCACCACTGTAAGAGCTCTGCTTGGCTTCCTGGGGCTCAGTTATCTAATCACTCATACTAATTGTCATTATACTTGTTTCATCGTACATTGATAAGGGGGATGTTGGAGAATTTTGAACATCAGAAAAAGTAGTTACCATCAAGAGCAATCAGATTGCGCTGAATCGTTGGCTATTGTCCGTGTTGGTTGGTCTGAGCAGCTGTTACTGCAGAGCTCTGAGTAAATTGCCACATTTTATTAGACACAACCTGCCATACTGTGATGGTGGCAGGTTGGGTGTAATAAAGCTGACTGACATTTCCCATTTGCATTAGCCAAGGCTAAATCTAATCACTTTTCTTCTTATATAGTCCAATATCACAAATCACAACTTGCCTCAAGGGGCTTTACAATCTGCACAGTTGATTTGAATAAAGGGAAAATCCCCAAAAAGAACCCTTAATAAAGGGGAAAAATAAAAGAAACCTCAGGAAGAACAACTGAGGAGGGACCTCTATCCCAGGATAGACAGACATGCAATAGATGTGTGTACAGAATAGTTTTAAGTTTGAGTTTTAAACTGTAGAGCTACCAGTAGGTCATTAATTGGACCAATATAACTAAATTGGTGACCCCGCACATGCAACAATTCTGATAACCTCAGATATTTTGTCTTCTAAGACGTTATCAGGCTCCTCACTTAAACAATAGATGCTAGACCAGTAAACATCTAAAAATGGCCTGTAAGCAAATTAGCATTTTAGTGACAGGATCCACTTTTCTATCACCATAAACATTTAAAGTTCATTAAACCTTGTCACTTCATTGTCAGTATTGGAACAGCTTCATTTGATAATGTGAGTGGTGCTGCTCTCAGTCCTGTGGATCCTGTTGTGCTGTTATGTTGCCTTGTGGTCTGTATAAAATGTACAAACATGGAATGGGGGGAAATTGTTCTGCTGTGAACCAGCAGGATGGGACAGGGTTGCGTGAGAATGCTAGCATGCTATCTAAAATCACACATGAGCTGTATTATGCTGGCATTGCTTGGTTGAGTGTAAAAAGAAAAAAAACAGCAATATTGCAGGTTCTCTGCGTAAAAAGGACGTATGACTCAGTCACACCAGAATCCATGCTATATGTGCACCATCAATCTGCCTCAGCCCTGCGTCCATCATCTCCACCTTCCTCCTCCTCTCCAGCCCAGCTGCATTCCTTGCTTTTGTGTGTCCCGTCCCCTTGGAATTCAGAAGATGTCGATGGGGGAGGGATGTAACAGGAGGGGAGAGGAGAGCAGGGCATTGAGTGACAGAGCTTTGCAGAGACTGTAGCGGAGGACAGGGCCTAGCAGAAAGAGGGACAGCAAGAAAAAGACAAGAAGAAAAGGGTCCAAGAGGAGCTTAAGGAGAAGGCAGAAAGGAGGAGGAAGTCAGATAAAGGGGGAGGTGTGTGTGTGTGTCTCATTAGATTATGCCGCTCCCTGGGGAACAGCCATTATTGATGGATTGATTGTAGGCCCCTCCCCATCCACTCAGGTCTCCTGCTATTGGAGGCCATTGATCTAGTGTCTCTTTGGGATATGATGGCCAGTGCATATTTAATTAGCCTTCCATTACAAACAATCAGCATTCAGACAAGGGGATTAAAGCAACGCTCAAGTTTTAGGAACAAAGGTTAAATGACATTTTCCCTTCTTATCCCAAGGGACGGAGACTTTTTTGTTAAACACGATCAGTACTGCACTTACTTCACCCATCATGTATGTACCAAGCCTTTGTCCAAATAATAGTGATTCATCTAATATGGCATACATAGACATATATTCCAAGAAAATGTAGGAAAGGTGGCCTCTAAATAATCTCTATACTAAAAATGCTCAAGCAGAAATCTCAAAAACCATGCTACTTACATTATTACATTATACTTTAAATAAATACCCTTACATTTTATTTTTAATGGTTTGGGAAATGTGAAATGGGAGGAGCATCCCTTTATGGCACATGTCCTCTTGGGCTGTCAAAAGACTGTCCAGAATGAGTATTGATCTGGTTTTGGTGGCCTTTAAGTCCTTCTGTGCTTCCTCTGGCTCTGTGTTTTGGAGGAGAGAATCTGTCTTCTTTTTTCTTTTTTTTGGAAGAGAGAAGCTCTCTGGGGTGTTGAGGCCTATATGAGCTTCCATGGTAACACATGCATATGGATGAGTTGTTTATCATTCATGGTCTTTTCTCATTAATTAGATTTGTGAGTGTGAGGGAGGGAGAGAGAGTGACATTTTGTGATTAACTCATTCAATCATTCATTCATTCATTCAAACTGTCAGCCTTTGACTCTCAGCAGTAAAGCACTTTAGATATGTTTTGTATCAGTTTTTAAAAAAAACATTGACAATTGCATACAAATAATTGTTTGGGGTCTAATGTCCTTAATTATTGTTAAAGTGGGGTCAGTTTTGTGTATATTTTTGAAGATTGCTTGTCTTTAACACTAAAAAGTGGCCCCTGGCTGAATTCATGCTCCCTTCAAATGTATTAATGTTACTAATAATAATAATAATAATAATAATAATAATCCTTTATTGATCCCCATGGGGGAAATTCAGGTGTTGCAACAGCCCAATGTACAACAATAAAGTACCAAATTAAAAGCGCAATAGAAAAACTAAGTAATCTAAAAGAAAAGGGCACCAATGATTTTATTATGCACACACAAAGCAACATTATAGTGTGGTTCAAAACTTTCAATTTGAGAGATGATGAGAATAATAAAATGCTTGGTCAGCTGTTTTATTAGTAAATTTATTCATTTGTGAGTATAGTTTTGATAAGGTATAAATGAAATCCATTCAGATCTGTTTTACTGTGTGGCCAAAACAGCAGTTGTAGTTTCAGTTCATATTGACCACAAAACTAATCAGTCTGCCTATTTCTCTGTTTTCTCAGGTATTTCTGTTCTTCTGTGAAACCTGTTCGGTGCCTATCTGCAGGGAGTGCAGCGTGGGCCGTCACATCGGCCACACCTTCGTTTATCTACAAGACGCCGTACAGGACTGCAGGGCCATCACCATCCAGCTGTTGTCAGATGCTCAGCAGGGAAGACAGGCCGTGCAGGTGAGACAGGAACTCAGACACACACTGTCACGGCAGATAAAAAGGAAAATCGCCTTCAGTTATTTATTTTTCTGTATGCATGTTCTACCCTTTAAATATGGAACCAAGACAGCACTATTGAAGCAAACATAAAACCTGCAACAGAACGTGGCCAGATGTTTTCATAATTGCATCAAAAAGAAATAGTGCTGTATCACTTTACAGGACTCAAATATGTTAAACTGATTGAAGTGTTAACTTCACTAACTACTAATTGGCCTTTGGCATGATCTTCTAAGGTCTGCCAAAAAGAGACTCGTTATGAAACCACACAGATCCACAGCCATCAATCTCCTGGAGAGACAGAGGAGAAGCTGTGGAGAGCAGCTGTGTCTTTCCACCGTCCCCCAGCACAGAGCAACCCACTATTAGAGATGATCAGCTTGAATGTGTTTGAGAGTGACCAGTCCTGGGCTGCTGGGAGGCCTGGGGTTAGAGGTGTCCAGCTGGCCCTTAAAAGGGGTGGGTCACATGGGGTGAGGTCTGGCGGGGGCAGGGCTGAAGGTCAAAGGGGAGGAGGAGTGGGGAAGGAGGATGGGGGAGGGTAGATGAGGTATTTAAAGGATTCTACGAAAAGGAAAACTCCCCACCTCTTTTAAAGAAGTAAAACACTTTTGCCCTTTCCCTATTCACCCACTCACATCCCACCTCCTACTCTCATTCCCACACATCACACACACCTCCACTCTTGTATGTAATTAAAAGCCCCTTTATCCACCACATGGTACCAGCTCAGGTAGAATCGCTCAGATTGGTTTTCCATTGATATGTTATGGATAGTACCTGGCACCTTTTTTCATATCACCTCTGTAGAGGGTCCAAGCTGGCATGAAAACACAGCAGACCTGATTGGTCAGAGAGAATCATCACTAGCACAGCATGGTACATCTTTTTTTTTTAATTCACTTCAACATTTCAAAACACGGCAGCCCACAAAAACAGGCCGTGGTCAGTTGACAGACCTATAAAGAACACAATCCCTTCGTTAGCCTCTGTTTAGAGTAGCGTAGCTCCTTTGAGGAACAGGGCAGGTAAGTGTAAGCAGAGCAGGAGGAAAGGTTAGCAGTAAATATACAGTGTAGGATACAGTTTGTCAGTGAACACAGGCGTGAAGGCTCACACTGCCTTCGTTCCTGTGTGTTTGTGTCGCGCTGAAGATGATGTCACAGCAATGGCACAAGGCATACCTATGATGACCAGCGCATACTTCTGCCTGCATTTAGGGTTTACTGTCTGCAGTGGAAAAACAAAATGCCCGTTACCAAAAGTGAGAAGAGTCCAACTGAGCTGTACCATGTTGAGGAAAGGCAGCTCTACATTGGGTGGCAGCGTCTCAGACACCCCTTGGATTCCAACTTTAACAGTGAAGAAAGGATGACTGGTTTCACCAATAGTTTGAGAGCTGCAGTCTTGATGTGCCATCGTCCTAAAGCACTATACGAGTTTGATTTGCCGTCACTGATTTGAAGGGAATAGTTTGAAATGTGGTTAAAGAATTATTTGATTAGTCAGTATGTTGCTAACAGCACAAAACACAAAAGACATTTAATCTTTAGTCTTGCATGCATTTGGTTCTGGACTACAGTGAACCCTCGTTTTTCGCGGGGGTTACGTTCCAAAAAGAACCTGTCATAGGCGAAATCCGTGAAGTAGAAACCTTTATTTTTTTTACAATTATTATACAATTAAATACTCTATTATACATTGAAACCAAAGAACAAGGTTTTAATTCCGTAATGCCGACCTACAGCCGCATAGCTTTTACCTTCCTTTAGCATGTCCAGAAGTTTAACTTTTTCTGCGATAGTTAGCATCTTCCTCTGCCTTTTGGGCCCGACCGCAGGTGCCTTTGTCGGTGCAGAACGTTTTGTCGACATTATGGGTTTTAGAGAAACTTGAAATTGCAAGAGAATTTGCACGTACGTAACGTAAATTTGGCAAGCTGTTTTACGTACGTGTACATATTAAACTGCAACGTTATTGACGCACAGGTAGAGAAGAAGCGGAGAGACTGTTTAGCCTATCAGAATGCAGAACACAATGCACGATGCAAATCCGTGAAGTAGCGAGACCGTGAAAAGTGAACCGCGTTATAGCGAGGGTTCACTGTATTCAAATTTTGTCCTTATGAATGGAGCTGGATGAAGAGTAAAGGCATTGCAAAAGTTATTATATTCATACTGTGGTGTGGACATGAATGTCAGGATAATTTCCTGGCAGTCCATCCAATAGTCATCTAAACATTTCACTTATAACGTGTTTTTTAAAAGTCCAGCTTGCCTGTGAGTTATGTGTAGAAACCACAGCTAAAAGGGGTAGTAGTGATAGGTCACTCACACTAGTGTTGCCTAATGTGCCTGAAAGCTGGCAGTGTTATGACCTTGGTAAAGACTCTGCCTAAACATGAAACACTATCTGTTCAACACAGGTCATGTGACATGTTGGCATTTACTATCTCCTCCGCAGAGCTTGACCTCTGTGTGACTGGTTCACACTTTGTACCTTAATGGATGGGTACTTATGTCACTCTGGGTGTTCCTCAAATTCCAAGATATCACAACACAGAGCTGCTCATAAAATGCCAGACTGGTGTGGCAAAGTTTAAAATTTAAACCAGCTAGAACAGCGTTCTCTTGTTCCCGACCAAAAAAATCAGCAACTCCAATCATTTATTTAATGAAAAGCACCAGGATCTGTGGAACTGAGTCACAAGACACACCACCTACCATCTGGCAATGCCTTGTGGTGCTCATGTGTTTGTCCACTCCGTCCCAGGTCACCATGGGAGTAAATGCTGACGCCAGAAAATCTGTAAACACACACATACACAGACACACACACGCATAAACACCACACGCGCTCCTGTCCCCTGAGGTAGGAAATTTCTGCCCACTCCACACCCATTATCTCTCCTGACCTCTGACCCTGTACTTGTGACCTCCTGGTTGGTCAGAGCTCTTTCACTCTGTGGTTTGATTGGTCAGTTTGACCCTCTTTGTGTTCCAAGCTGTGCTCTTGTGGGAATGTTGAGGGAAAGATGGAAAGAAAGATGATGGAGACACAGAGGCAGAGATCATGAAACCTTGAAGTGCAAAAAGTATTTTCTCCCCCCCCCCATCCAGCACATTGGAAAGGGAAAAGAACAATGGAGGGAAAAAAACTAATGGGATGACATTTGGGGATGTAAAATTTGCATTTTATAAGAATGCACAGAGACAACTGGAGGAAGGTGGTGACTTTATATTTCACCCTGCCTCCTCCCTCACTGTGTATTGACAACAGTCCTCCCCTGATTCTTCCAGGATTCCCTCTCTGGGGGCCTGATTTAGTTGATCCTTTTGCTGCCCACCTCAAATGGCCGAGAGAAAGAGAAAAGGACCCTGCTGCCAGGCTTTGTTCTTGCAGGGATGCAGTGGGGGTGGGCGGTATGCGTCCTAAGACAGGGGTTGCAGATCACGACCTGTAGAGGTTTAGGTGACCTCTGATCCCTGTGGCCGATATCACAAAGGAAGCCTTATCCCACCTCCCCCTCGTGCCTGTGAGGTCCAGTTCACCCCGTGACCTCCCAAAAAACGCCAGAGGAAAAGCCAGATAAAATGGGGGCAGGGAGGGAGGGAGACAAAGAGGAAAATGTGCATTTAGCCCAAATTGTGGGCTGTAAAAGCCAGAACCTTCTATAGTTCATGCCATATAGTTCTTTTCAGTGCCTTTAGTCATCAAGATGATAAAGAGCCCTGATTACCTAATTGTGTAGTTAGAGTTCAGTGCACACAGTCTTAACTGTAAATACCAAACAACAAATAACGGCATTGCACTTTAATCTATAGAGTTTTGTTACTAAAGCAGTACTTTTTAGCACCTTAGTTAAGGAAATTTAAACATTTTAGAACAAAACATGGTGAACTGCTGAGTATTAATAGGGAGCTTTTTTAAAATAAAATGTAGTCTAAAGTTACAATAGAATCTATATTGAAACAATAAAAAAGATAACAAAAATGAATAATGAATTATGTGAAGAAAGAATAAGTAACTATGTGTGCAGTGCTGTTTGGTACTGCACTATGAGGGGGAAAACTGTGTCTTTATAATGCTTTGAATAGCAGGAGGAGTCGGGGCACAGCCCAGCAGGAAGGTGCGTTTGTGCAGTGTGAAGTGACTTCCTATTCCTGACCCATGTTTCCTTTTCCCCTCCAAAGTAGCCACCAAACGTGAGAAAGGAGTAGATCACAAAAAATAAGCAGGTGTTTGTGCATCCACTCTCCAGGAGGATGCCACATATAGTGTCCTTTCTTTTAATGTTTCCTGATGCTCTGCGTCCTGTTTGTGGGGGCCATCTCTATCCCATCTGAGTAATAAAACAGACCAGATGGTGGTGTTTTTGAACATTTCGTCTTTCCTGTCCTGTCTTTTGTCACACTGTCATGCTGAGGGAGAAATGCATCTTTGTTTAGACCAACGTCTGGTGCCTAACTGAGACATATTTTTATGTCTATCTTGCTTCAGCTGATCCTCAAATAAGCTGACATGATGTCATGCCAGATCAGTGAGATCACATGACTGTGTTTTGTTTCCCCAGCTAAGCATGGAGAAGGTCCAGGCCATGGCCGAGCAGGTGGAGATCAAAGCCAAGGTGGTGCAGACTGAGGTGAAGGCACTTGTCCTCAGGCACAAGAAAGCGCTGGAGGAGAGGGAGTGTGAACTACTGTGGAAGGTGAGCTGCTTACCTTTTATGATCATCAGCGCCCAGCCAAGTCCTGCACTGGTTGTCAGTTTTCTCACTTTTGAGTAGCATGCAGCACAAACTGTTTTTCAATAGGTTGATTGTAATGTATTATGAGAGATGGTAAATAATCACGTACATAAGTCATTTCTCAGTCTCAACAAAAGCTGAAAATTATAAATATCACAAAGTATGCTTTAGTTTTATCTCAGTTTACATAATAAGTTAACAGCATACCCATAAGTTTATATCCAAACTGGCCCACAGCCTGCACTTCGGAACCCCCTACAAGGGCCTCCCAGGTTTAAGGTTACCCAGAGAACGAAAGGGGTTTTGGGTGAAAGAAAGAACCATCATCCCTTAGGCCCCTCACCCTGGGCTAAACCATGTTTCCAAATCCCAAACACTTGGGTAGTAAATGAAGAACCACATAAAAAGGAGATTATACATGCATGTCGCTACACTAGTCACATCTGTAACACTGTAAATCTACATCATATAAAGTGTGACTGACACTAGATAGTTAAATGGGTATAGGTGCATGGATGTATTTGTGAACATATGCAGAATTGTTGCTTTGGGCCTGATGGAACATAACGGACAATTTAGACCAATTTACACCCAACAGTCTACCACAGTCTTATTTCTCCAGAGAGCAGGTCCAGTGACATCGTAAAAATTGAGCCGTATCCCATTCCCTCAGGTCTCATTGCTCAAGGGGGTGTGTGTGTGTGTGTGTGTGTGTGTGTGTTCGGGTCCAAGTGTCACAAAAGAAGGATTTCACTCATCCTTGTTCCCCCTTTTAATCCTTTTTACTCCACTAAAGGAATCACTCTTTATCCCTGACCTGATGAAGTCGTTACAGGCAACCACTGCACAGTCACACACAGAGTTTCTGTCTGTCTTTTGTCCTTTCTTGTGAACTGATCCTGTTCATACCTGACATTAACATTCGTTGTATGGGCTCCGACAACAAGTGGACAGCTCTGAGTGTGCCAGTTCACACCTGGTGTTAGAATGTGTCTCCACATGCGCCTCAAGTAACCTCTTGTGATCTGATCTCACCCCCCCACCCCTCTATCTGCAAATAAACATGTACAGCATTTGCACAAACATTTCCAGACTGTGAACATTTTATTTCAAATGTTTAAAACATATATAATAATAATGTCTGCTATGTTCAAACAATAACTTTTACAATTCTGTGTCTCAGCTGCACAGCATCGTGTTCTGTTTCACATTATTATCTTATCTTATCTCTAATATCCCAATTCATAAAATATCCATAATGTTCCATCCATAATGGCTCAGGACACATTGTGTACACACTATCAAAATAATGAGGTCATTTGTGGCCCAGATCACCCTTCAGTGTGGTCTTTGGGATTGGATCTCAGCACGTCTTCAATGACGCATATTGATGCCACGTGTGAACAGGGCCTGATACACACATGTTTCAAGTGTTCAAGTGTTTTCTATCTGCAAGAGAACTGAGGGATGATGATGAGAATTTCAGAAAGACCAGTGGAGGCAATAGTAAGCTACATGTGAAGCAGGAAGGTGCTGATGGGCTGTATATGATTGACTATTTGTTGCTTACAGAGTTGGCAGGAGGGTGTCTTGCAGTAGGTTCACTATTGTGTAATTTAGTTTGGTGCAGGTGCCCTAATAGGGCTGAAACAATTAGTAAGTGAGTTGTCATCAATTGAGGTGGTGTTTAAGTAATTGAAATCACATTATTTGGCTCATTCATCTGAAATGTAGGTTCTGTGGTTCTCTATTTCATATTATTTAAACGGAAGATTCCCTGGTTTTAGACTGTTGCTCAGACAGCACAGCAAAAATGCGTTTGCGTAGTGGCATATTGTGTCAACATGCTTCTCTCTGGTGCTTTTATTTACCTGCCACCTTCTGCATGCCGCTGTGCCACAGCTCAGGTGCAGGAAAGCGTGCAAGCTGAATGAAAGAATCCTGAATCATACAAGATACAGAATGAAGAGAATGATGCCCCCTCCCCCCCAGCGCTCCCGTATACTGCCAGCCAGTCGTGTAGAGAAAAATTCAACTGGATCCAGGAGTGCGCTTCACGATGATTCAGCACTGTGTCACTGAGAGATTCATGGCTCTGAGATAACCGCAAAAGCACTATAATGTGACTCAGGAGTAAAACATTTGACTTGAAAGCTCAGAGTGCGAGTCTGGGTGTGTCCTGTACATGTTACGGTGTGAATACGTGGCGTTGGAGTTGGAGTACTTTTTACATCAAAGAACATCAGCAGTGAAATGCATACCAACTCTCCCATCAAGTGTTTTCAACTGACCAAGTAAAACCATTTATCTGTCCATCAGAAAGCCCAACTAGAGTCTTTGTCCTCACTGACTACAAAGTGTAACTCTAGTCTCACAGATGCAAATTGCAGTTCCACTTATGCCTAAGATTAACAAAAGACCTCTCTCTTGTGGACTCATTGTTTCTTTCAGAGTCCCTCCCTACTATCAAAAGTCCTTCTAACCATAGAGGCGGTCAGGCTATTGTGTTATACTCTTTTTGTTAGGTGACGGTAAGTAAGAGGCCAATCCCTGCTTCTCAGGTTCTAGCACCCTCTTTAATGCTTTATTCTCACTCACTGTACTGTAACTTTACCTGGCTTCTCACCGTAACAGAAATATGTCGTGGTTAAGTGACAGAGTCAAACTTTTTAAATGATTAGCTGAATAATTCACCAAAGTAACTCTTTGCTACTCTTTTTGTCTTGTCAGTGTTGTCAGCCCCCGACCCGGGTATCTCTTTGAATAGTATACTTTGTATACAGTGTTTGCTCATTGTTATCTTATTGTCTTCTGTTGTATTGTTTAGGCAAGAAGGAAGAAACCTAAAAACAGTTGCCTACAACAGGTTAAGAAATATTTTGTAGGGCTGAATTTCTGTTTTTAAAAAAAAGCTGCAAGAGCAAGTGTGTTTTTCAGTTGTAAAACAAATACATTTTCTTTATGACATTCATGGCGTCTTTAATAATAATGATTATGTATGATTTCATGACACAGCATTTACATTTTGTCAATTGGCTACACTTAGACTTACCACTGAAATCAGTAATGCACCGTTTGTCCTTAATGCCCATCAACCATAAGTCACCTTCAAATAAATGTTATGATATAAGTGAAAGTCTCATGCAACCTCATCTGTGACCATGTGTCTCTACTTTCTACATGGCTGGTTAATATTGACATGCTTATTCCAGATCAAAATTGGTATGCAGGCAACTAGCTGCATGTCGCTCAAATTTTCTTCTTCTCCTTCCTGAATATGTGACAGACTTGGCATGGTCAGCACATTGCTGCCACCCTGTGGGCAGACCTGCTGGTAACTGTCAGTGGTCTGGAGATACCTTGTGTATTTGTCAAATGAATTAAAGGAAAGTGGACGCAGTGGTTGAAAATCATCAAACATCCATAGAGCTCTTATCAAATTAAACACGTAGTGACTCATGTTGGTATTTAATAGGATTGCTTCCATATTCAGCGTAGCACTGTCGCTTCAAGAACAGGAAAATCAAAAACATAAAAATGATTATTTATATGGATGCCTCTGTCATGTGCTTTCTGTGATGGCAAACATTCTGTACTCTGGCTCTGTCTCCCTTCAGGTGGAGAAGATCCGTCAGGTGAAGGCCAAGTCTCTGTACCTGCAGGTGGAGAAACTGCACCAGAGTCTGACCAAGCTGGACAGCACCATCGCCGCTGTCAGTCAGGTGCTGGATGAGGGCCGCCATCTTGACGTGCTGCTGGCCAGGGAGCGAATGCTCACCCAGATCCATGAGCTCAAGACGTTGAGGGGCCTTCTGCAGCCGCAAGAGGATGACCGCTTCATGTTCACTCCTCCAGACCAGGTAGGAATTGGGACCCTGTAGATCATAGATCACAAACAAGTGGTCAGCACCTAAAGTTTGGATGACAGTATTTCAGTATTGCTATGTTTACCCAGCCTGATGTAAGTTAATCTTGGGGTTTTCTGTACTGAATCAACAAGTAAACCTTTAAAAACACAAAGCAAGTGAAAGTATCCATCATGGTTTCCACAGGCCCTGTACATTGCTATCCAGTCCATGGGTCTTATCAGCAGCGGAGCCTTTGCACCAGTCACCAAAGCCCACGGTGAGGGTCTAAAGAGTGCGCTTCGTGGCAAGCCTGCCTCCTTCACTGTGATTGGATATGACCATGATGGAGAGCCACGTCTGTCCGGCGGAGACACAGTGTCTGCAATAGTCATGTCAGTCACAGATGGCAACCTGTCTGCGGCGGAGGTGACGGACCACCAGAACGGCTCCTACACTGTCAGCTACCTGCCTAAATGTGAGGGGGAGCACCTTGTGTCGGTGCTGGTGTGTAACCAGCACATCCAGGGGAGCCCCTTCAAGGTGATGGTGAAGTCAGGGCGGAGCTATGGCTCCCTGGGCTCCCAAGTGTCATCCTTTGGGTGCGAGGGGGAGGGAGACGGTCAGCTGTGTCGCCCCTGGGGCATCAGTGTGGACAAGGAGGGATACGTGGTGGTGGCCGATCGCAGCAACAACCGCATACAGGTAGACCACCACCTTTAATCTGTGTCTGTTGACGAACAGAGTTCTAAATCCCACTTCTCTATACCTGGCCAGTGTCAAACATAATTTGATAAATTATGAAATTATAAAAATTAAGCTCTTAAAAGTAGATAAAGCAAAAGTGAAGAAGGCCTTTTATTTTCTGTATTTGACATTCTCATTGTGACTTCCACTTTTTTCTGTATTGTGCCCTCAGTTTCCAACTGTCTTTACTCACCCTGATGGTTATACTGAATTTATCAGACACTCATCAGTTCATACTAGCGTCACATTGTTGATTTTGGTGCTAAATGTTTAGATAGCAGCCAACTTTGTGTTTCATTTCTTTAAAAGTGCACAAAGCTTTTTCTTCCTACATTCCTCCTTCCACACACACACACACACACGCACACACACTGTGATGCACCACAGTCTTTGTGAAGCTTTGTTACTAAAAGGTAATGCAACAATTAAAATGTAAAGTAGAACTGCATTTGACAGAACAAATGGCTTCAATTTGAAGTTGTCAGTGTCACGGTGACCCTAACAGCTCACCACATACTCATGTGCTTGAGTGGTTCTCACTTACTGTGTGGGTCCTGCTTTCTTAGTGGAGCGTCTACAGTCTGTAAAAACTACACTGAAAGCCAACTGAGTTTGACCCTCCATTTAGCACGTGGGTTAATATGAGAGCTTTGGTGTAATATTAAAGTGGAATTAATAAGCAGTGATCCTTCCTTCCGTCTCCAGATATTCAAGCCTTGCGGTGCTTTCCACCACAAGTTTGGCTCTCTGGGCTCTCGGCCTGGTCAGTTTGATCGTCCAGCAGGAGTTGCATGTGACAGTCAGAGACGAATCATTGTGGCTGATAAGGACAATCACCGTGTGCAGGTATGAGCCGCTACTTAGATAGATTTAGAACAGATTTCTTCTTATTGATTTAGCATTATTGCTGGAATTCTGTTGTGTTCACACAATGATCAAAATGCCCAAAGAACACCGGAAAGTTCATGAGAAAAAAAATGTACAATTGTCCAAGTTCAAAACAGCTTGTTGGCTTCTGAAAACTTGTAAAGTCATGTACACATATGTAAACACATAGCTCCTCATGCTTACGCTGTCTGTGCTGCAGATGTAAACAGTTGGGCCTTAAGACATTTGCTTTGTCTGACAGGTGTTTACTTTTGAGGGCCAGTTCCTGCTGAAGTTTGGGGAAAAGGGTACCAAGAATGGGCAGTTCAACTATCCCTGGGATGTGGCTGTCAACTCTGAGGGTAAGATCCTGGTCTCAGACACCAGGAACCACCGCGTGCAGCTCTTCGCCCCTGACGGCTCTTTCCTCAACAAGTACGGATTCGAGGGGGCCCTGTGGAAACACTTTGACTCTCCCAGAGGAGTGGCCTTTAACCATGAGGACCACCTGGTTGTGACCGACTTCAACAACCACCGGCTCCTGGTCATCAGGCCAGACTGCCAGTCGGCCCGCTTTCTGGGCTCCGAGGGCACCGGGAACGGCCAGTTTCTGCGGCCCCAGGGCGTCGCCGTGGACCAGGAGAACCGCATCATCGTGGCCGACTCCCGCAACCACAGAGTCCAAGTGTTTGAGGCCAATGGAAACTTCTTATGCAAATTTGGCACACAGGGGAGTGGCTTTGGACAGATGGATCGCCCCTCCGGTGTGGCTGTGACGCCTGACGGAGTCATTGTGGTTGTTGACTTTGGAAATAATCGCATCCTCAAGTTCTAAAAAAAAGTTTCTTTTTGCATTCTCTCCCTCCGTTTGCCCTTGTGCAGTTTTTTTGATGAAGGAAATGGAGGCGAGAGAATGAATCAACAGACACAACAGGGGGAGAGCTCAGAGAGGACTGAGAGCATGCTGAAGGGAAGGGAAATTAAAGTTGTAGATGATTATTTTTGTTCATTTACATTGATATTCTCCCAATCGGATATCTGTGGTATGTATGACAATGGGGACCTCTACAAATTGATAATCATTATAGACTAAGAGCCATATTTCCCTTCCTCGGTCTCAGCTGCTCTGAATTCTCTCTGTAAACTCTCCTTAAGTATCCATCTCAGGGAATTTCTCACTTTTCTTGAAATCTTGTACCCTCTGCTCCATACCTACCTCATTTAGCTCTTTATGAATGTACTCATAGTCACTGAGCAGGGGTTTCAGTCCGTGAAGTTTTACAAAGAAGAAAAGTCTACCTCTATACTTTGTTATTTAAGAGAGACAAAAAAGAATAGACTGTTCAGTTGATATTTGCACAGGATTAATGGAATTCTTGCTGTGCATTTTGAAATATGAGTTAAAGTGAACCTCCTGAATGTTGTTGCTGAGACAATACTCAGACCGCTGTAGAGGCTGCATGATTTATTCTAATTAGAGGGCTTCGCTCAGATAGGAAAGTAGGGTACAGTAGTGTCCTTTTCATGTTTTTAGGCTCCTTAGTTTGTCGCTTATGCATCGACCCATGTCTCTTTGTGGAGTTCGCAGTGTCATGATAGCCTAAGATTAGTGCGCGAAGCGATGCCAAACTTGATAGAATCAAAATTAGCTCAGGTCACGGCAGAACTGATTAACACGATCAGTACTTTTCAGGCTCTCCCTCTAGCTTTACTAGCTAATGCTGATTTGATGACTTCACTGACAACTGAGAATATAAAGTTTAGGAAATCATCTCCAAAATGACCTGCAAATTAAGCCCTGTAACAAAATACTCCAATAAATTGTTTGATCATCCTCACACCCCCAACTGCAAAAATATTGGATGAAGAAAAGTTATTGATAGAATAAGACGACCTATGTCGTTACCATCCAGTCAGTTGCATGAACAACTAAGATGCAAAGATTCGTATGCAAGGAGAGCAGCGTCTCCTTCAAAAAGGGAGGACCCACCAAAGGATTTTGGAGACGAATTTTCCAAGATCTGGATCTATTAGTGATCTTAATGTAGAGATTCAATCATATAATTGAATGACACCTTTTCGGTGAGGCATTCTGTGTGACAAAAGCCTCACAAGTAGACACCTAATCTGGCTGTCCAGAGGACGTTAATGACATCAAATGAAAGCCCTAACATTACAATCCTTTGGATTTAGATTGTGGTTGAAAGCCACTCCCTTCGGCTCCTGGGGCCCTGTCCATTGAGAGGGCGTCATCACAAAGCCCTGCCCTATTTATTGATCCTTAGAGTTGAGGAGACCTCTCCAGATGGAGCGCTAGTAGACCAATTCCTCTAAAGACGGAGGTCTATTGACCAACTACTGGAGTCAACCAAAGTTAGAATTTCTTAGAAGTTAGAACGGCCAACTGTGTGATTTGGCGATTAAAGAATGAACTAAAAATGCCCATCAAAAACGTGTTCTTAAATAATCATTGTTGCCGGGATGTCTAAAGTTCGTAAAACTCATGGAGTTGAGTTCATAGCACTGTCCATGTTAGGCTCAGAAGAATAAAGTGCGCTTGGGGCACAGTTTATTGTACATGAGTACTTTGATATCCTGCTCAGACCAAGGCCTTTGTTGTGTGAGGCAGGTTTTTACAGTTCGTGTAGAGAACAGAAGATACCCGCACCAAAGAGAACCCTTTTTCCCCTTTCAGCCCATCAAACAATGCCCCAGTTTTATCGTTATTAGTAGGCCGTAGGCTCAAAGTAGCATCTGGGATTAGCCTTTGTATCTCAATCTAATTACCGTAGAAACCAATAGATATTAACTCTCTGTGGTGAAAGCATGGTGGGGTTTTGAATCCCTTTGCCCTTCGTTCAATCTGTGTCCCGCTGGAAGCACTAGACAATTAAGGTTCTGTTAGCCACTTCCTTAGCCTAGAAAAGATTCACCAACTGGCTCTCGCCTCTGAGGAGAGGGCGCGTGTGCACATGACCAGGATCTACATCGTCATATCTCAGATATCCTGTACAGCAACAGTCTTTTTACTTCCTCTCTCGTATACCTCAACTCCTGAATACCTCAAGTATGTCACTCATAGCTACTGTGCATTTAAACATTCAAATACCTCAACTTGTTACTCATTCTGAATACCTCATTTTTACTCTTTTTATTTAAGCATACCTCGTCACATATTTATGCATTACAAGTATACCTCATTCTTTGAATCTTCTTGTGTTACAATACAGTATATGTCCCACAGCTCTAGGACCAAAGATCATGGTACTGTTTTGAGTTGAAATTAAATTTGTATTATGGTCATCGCTCCATCTTCCAAGTCTGAACAGCTTTTGGGTTGTTGAGTCTACTGTAAATTGCCTTTGTTGTCATCAAGAAACCAAATATTTCAGAAGAAAGCATTGTGCCAAAATGATCTGTGAGAGTTCTGTGCCAAATGGGGTTGGCATTTGGACCACACTGTTGTAGACGACAAATGTCACTGGACCATTATATCATAGATAGAAATGTTGAATCAGAGCACCTGAGAAGAAATCCTCGCTCTCTGGTTGGATGCACTTAAAGAGGGCTGGACCCCATTTATCTTTACCTCATGATGATGATGAACACGCATATTCCACTTGTACTTTGTTACTGTGCGCAAGGGGTGAGGGGAAGAGGACGTGGCCTCTTATAAAGAGTTAAGAATACAAATGCCGCCTTTGAACGCACAAGAATTACCTCTAATTTCAGCACAATTTACCAATATTTCAGTGCGGATTTTAAGATGCTTGATGTTGGTTGTGGAGAACCTCTCTGAGACAAGTCTAAAGTCAACCGTTCTGACTGTGGTTTAAACAAACACATCAGAGGGTTACGCCTAATGCGCGACAACAGGCTGGTTTACTATTTGAGTGGCGCTGTTAGCACATTGATGGCAAACCAGTCTGATTCCACAGATCGTGCTGCTTTGAACCCAACCCCTAGTTTCATCAACTAGATTGTTTTTTGCTTTTCAGTATTACTCTGTGAAATGTTCATTCATGTTGCATCGTTTTTTTTTTTTATTAAGATTACAGAATTCTATCTTTAAGATCTTTAGGTCTTCACTCTTAAAGAGGAAAATGTATTTTAAACCCTTACTTGTTTTTCATTTTGTTGCATGCTTTAAAAAGTCCTTGTATTATACTGACGTCTCTCAGATAGGTGTTGCAAAATTCAGATGGGGTGGGTAGCTGACTATTGGGATGGTTTTTACCAAAATATATACCCAAAGATGTGTATGTGTGTATTAGGATTGCGTTGGATGGAATTAACCTTTTGACCTTTGCGATTGTATTTCTTGTTCTCAAGAGGCTCTGCAGAGCACAACCTGTTTGGCCGGCCGGGCCTCTATTCCCTGAGAAACAACAGATAAATGCAGAAGGCTGGTGTGCCCCTCAAAAATTAGAGCTTAATTTTCTTTAACTCCCTCTAATATGCGTTAATATGGCTAAACATATTGTCCTTTCACACTCGAGCCCTGTAACTTTAGGAAACTGTAAAAGCTTCCTGCTGAGTACAGACTCTCCTTACCAACAACAATGAATCCGTAAGGCGGCCATTTTGGGTTTGATCTGGTAATGGGAGCTCTCTCGCTGTCATGTGAGGAGCAGCTAGGTTTCTCCAGCACAAACTAGCAATCGGCTCGCTTTCCTGTCCTTGTCCAGGAAGTGTGGTGATGGCTGCTGAGCATGTGATTGGGTGACTGCACTCCTGTTTGGTGGTTGTTTTTTTTGTTTAGTTTTTTTTTTTTTGTCATTGGGCCTGTGTGGTTTTTGTCCACCGTTTTATTTCTGGCTTCTCACGGCTTTACGAGAGAAAAAGCAAAGCTGTACCAGGTGACGTGTGCAAGGTCGTAGACCTCCTTTTAATGATTGTATACACTAAAGAAAGAAGGAAAGAAAGGAAGGAAAAAAAAAAAAAAAGGTTGGAAAATCTAGAAAGGAAAAAAAATAAAACTCAGGTAGTCCTCAGCAGCCCTGCCCTGCAGGTGTCTCATTGAAACGTGTCCCGTAGTGATGATGTAGTGACTTTTTCCCGTTATGACCTCTCAGTACTAGTCTAATTCTTTTGTGTGCCCATTTACATATTCTTATAAAACAAATTATTTTTAAATCTGAAACAATAAGGCTTTTGATTAGTTCCCCCTGAGTAATCTGTTCAGTCTTTTTTTGTTTTTTTTTCACAAGAAAGTACAAATACTTCTCACCGCTTGATGCTCATTGGCCCTTTTAGAATGTATTTTGTGAAGAAAGGGGTTAAATGGGATCTTGTTGATGCTCACGCGCTCCAACCAGCTGCTGGTAGCATTACACGACACAAGACCACAGAAAATATGACGTTTTTCCTCTAGTTTGGCGCTGAATGTTCCACAGCAGCAGTGCTCAGATTATCAGGCTGAATCATGTGGTTGTGGTGGAACCTGCAGCACTGTGGTCAAACAAACCAGCTTCAACATCAGCCTCCCCAGGGTGAGGGTGAGGGTGAGGGTGAGGGTGAGAGGGTGGGTGGGTGTTTGGCCCGGGCCGATAACGGCCAGCTCATTTTGCTTTCCCCGTTCCGCTGTGGTGTCCCAGCAGCCGGTTGTGTGTGGAGTGGGTATTGTGTTTGTGCGCTGCATCTGTGTTGTCTGAGCAGATATCCACTGAATGTATCCTCCTAACAGTCCAAGAGGCAGGGCGAGCCAGCGTGGCCAGCTGAGTTTAGATGGGTGCTGCTGGCGCTTCCTCAGCGTGGCCGCTGTGTGTGTGTGTGTGTGTGTGTGTGTGTGTGTGTGTGTGTGTGTGTGTGTGTGTGTGTGTGTGTGTGTGTGTGTGTGTGCGCGTGTGTGCGTGCGCGCGTGTACGTGTGTGTGTGTGTTTGCCAGCACACCTTCCCTCCCTCTTAACACACACTCACACATCGTGCTGAGTTTAAGTGCAGATGTCAGGTCTTCAGTCTAAATAAGGCACAGGAGACTATAATATTTTGGCCACCTGATGCTCTCTCTGTACTCTGCGGACTTTAAACATTTCCTATGCAGTTTTACGTTTGCTTTTTTTGTTTACACTTAAATAAAGTTGTATTTCTTTGGCTTCAAAACCTGTGACTCTTTTTTTTTTTTTTTTTTTTTGTTGTTCATGTGCAGAAATACTAAAATCATGTTCCCACATGCATGATGTAGCCATAAAATCACACTGGTTTTCAAGCTTAATGAGACATATAGTCGCACTGAAAATTATTCAACCCCCATTTCAAATTAGGTAACTTTCAGCTGTGTTCAATGAACAGCTTTAACAAGAACAATTGAAATAGCTCAACACAACTGATATTACAGGTGGTTTCTACAGATGCAACTCAAAATGCCACTTTTATGGACACCTGCAGTCTTAGATTTATTCAGCCTCTTCTTAAAAAGCATCTTTAGTACTTAGTAGAGCACCCTTTTGCGTCAAACCTGATGTATAGTGGGGCACCAGGTTCTGACAGCCTTCCTGAGGAATCGTAGCCCGTTCCTTGTGGCCAACAGCCTCCAGCCTCAACCGCCTTCTTCACCACCACAGATTCTCTATGGGATTGAAGTCGGGCGACTGTGACGGCCACTCCAGTATCTTCCAGGACTTTTTCTGAAGACAAGCCTTGGTGGACTTTGAGGTATGTTTGGGATCATTGTCTTGTTGGAAGGTCCAATGACACCCAAGCTTCAGCTTCCTCACAGATGGCCTGATGTTTTCTCCTGGATTTCCTGATTCTTGATTGAATCCATCTTGACCTCCAAACGCTGCAGGTTTCCAGTATTCAGAAGAAGCAAAGCAGCTCCAGAGCATCACCGAGCCACCGCCAGGCTTCACTGTAGGCAGGGTGCTCTTTTCACCGTATGCTGCTTCATTTCAACAGAATCCCAAAACTTCTTTGTCTTATTTATATGGTTTCAAGCATATTGGAGCCAACTTGTCTTGTGCTTATCGGTCAGAAGTGGTGAACGTCTTGGAGTTCGGGCATGGAGGCCTTCAGCGTTTAGTATGCTCCTTACAGTAGAAACTGAAACCTCAGTGTCTGCTACCACCAAGTCTGGCTGCAGGTCCTATGCAGTCACTTAAAGGTTTTTGGCCTCCTGCCTCCTCACAAATCTGGTGGCAGCCGTTGAGAGCTTCCTCTCTCTGCCACGTCCAGGTGGTGCAGCCAGAGTTCCTTTAGCTGTGAACTATGCTTCCAATTCTCTTGTCTTACCCATATCTCTAACATGTAACCAAATACCACTGTGAACAGACCCTGAGCCAGTTGGGGTATTTGATGTGTTCTATCCCAAGCACATCTGATACAACTAATGAGGCCTTTGATTAGTTCCATCAGGTGTGCATGAGACAACATCTGATTTGCAAATGAGCGCTCTGATGAGGGATTCTATTCAGGAGGTTGAATAATTTTGAGACTGCAGTGGTCATTAAAAGTGGCATATTATGTTGAATTTGGAGAAACCACCTGTAATATTAGTTGTGTTGAGCTATTTAAATTGTTCTTCTTTGAGTTGTTCATTGAACACAGCTGAAAGTTTGCAAACAAAACATCTCATTTGCAATGGGGGTTGAATAATTTTGAGTGCACCTGTATCTTTGCACTTATTCACTTGTGTAAGTGGCGTCTGTCTCTCTCTGTCAGGCATATTTTCAGGCAGAGGGGACTAAAGGTTTCTTTAACATAATGTTAGTTTGCCTAATTGACACAGTTAACTGCTACAACTGCTCAAAACTTGGACAGAAGTGTTCACTTCATAGTGATGCTGAAACTGGTTTGGACCCTTTCACTGGGGGCAGGGAGAGAGCACGACTACCATTACTACTACTGGTTCCCTAAAAGAGAGCCTCTTATGCCTTTTTATTACTGCTCGTACTATCAGTGATGGCTGAGCTCTATTTAGCTTCTTCAGTTTCATGGCGCTGGTATTGTGCACTCCAATTCACACTTGAATATAATGGAAGGATTGTTAATGTTATTAGTAGCATCTGTGTTGTTACTACTATGGTAATCCCTTCATTTGTGATTATTCAATAAGTGGTGTCTGTTACCTTGGTTACCGATCTCCTACTTTTCCCAGTAAACGTTTCAACAACCTTGAGATTATTTTTGTCCTGAGCACTCATTTCCACAAAAAACAAATGAATTTTTCCATATACATTTTTATATGAATTAATTTGTTTGAAAAATGCTAATCTAAGCCACATCCCAACATTATATCAGTAGCTTGAGCACCTGCACAATGAGTAGATGCTTCAACCCAAAAACGCATTTCATTAGGGTACATAACATAAATAGACATTAGCCAACCCAGGTGTCTTCCCAGGTCGAGCCCCGTGTCAACATGTACACATTAGATTATTTCCAATATGTACAACATGAAAGTCTCAGACTCCTGAAACAGTTTGGAAGTAGAGATAGCTGTTAACACAAAGATGTACTAAACAATAATGTCTCATCGATTAAAACAGCCCAACAAGACGAGGAAGTGCCTACAGAAAACGTAGTGCTAGTACAGCAGAAATGGTGACCCACAAATTAGTCACAGCGACAACCTGCCAAGTTTCCTTTCGAGTATCTGAACCATCTCCTGCTGTTACTGAGCGGACTGAGTGAGTCGGATTAACACTGACAAGTACATAAAGAGCATCAGACTCAGTTGTAGTTTCCTGCCTCCACAGCTTGATGTCAGCAGCGCCACATTTGAGAGTCTCTCTGAGAGCAGCGCTGTGGGCTCGCTGCAGTGTGTTAATGAATGAGCTTAGTAAGATGAGAATCAGGATGAGAGCGATAGCTGTGTGAAATGTACTGTATGGAGCATCGGTGTGATTGAGATATCATGGTCAAAGTGCATGTTTCCAGCTCTCAGGCAGAGAGATGTGGCAGTCAGGGGCGGCAGGAGGCAGTGAGAGCAGTGGTTGTTTGGACAGAGATGAGGCGTGAAGTGCAGGTTTGTGAGATTAAAATGACAAGACACGACACGGCGTATGATCAAACACAGCAGCAGGCTGCCGGGACCCCAGACATCTCCTGAGCACTGAGGTGGGACAGCAGGAGCAGAGGAACACCTGTATGTGCGAGGCCCCAACAGACGGCTGGGAGGTCCTCAGTTGGTGTGTATGTGTGTGTGTTTGTGTGTTTGTCTTAGTCTGTTGTTGTGTGTATGAGTGGCTGTATGTGGCTCTCAGAGGAGCCAATTAGCTGTAGCAGACTGAGAAGGCACCACAGAGCACAGACATCCAGACTGTTTCGCTTTGGTGGCGGCACAAACTTAGCTGCCGTGCCGGAAAGAGCCGAGAGCGCCAGTCACCTTTGGTCAGCACAGAGGTGGATTACATGATCATAGTTTTAGTCACTGACTCGTCTGCGCTGAGCATCAGGAAAAGGCTCATAAAGATCCAGAAGCAGTGAAGCCCCAAAGTGTTCAATATGAAATGAATAATATGAGTAAACTGTGTAAAATATATAAGGAACCAATAACTAAAACAATAATTAAAACTCAAATCATTATCAATCAATTATTTCATCATTCTTATTGTCATAATGACTTGTAGAACTTTATATGATCATGTTTTCTCTGTCAAAATGAACTTTAGACCTTTTTTTTGCTTTTTTGATTTGGTGCATTGTTATAAAAAATATCAGTTATAGCCTCTAAATTAAAGGTTAAGTATTCCACTTGCAAATGGGCGTGGCAAAATGGCTCCATAGCGCCCCCTAATTTCAAGCCCCGGAACTGTGTTTTATGTACATGTACAAAATTTGGTGGGTTCATGTGTCTCTTCAAGATGTACAAAAAAGTCGGCCATATTGGATTTTCCGTATATTTTTGGCAATTTACAGGGGTCATAAATGAATGAACTAGTCTGAGGGGGTTGAAGCGATCCACTTCAAACTTGGAAGTGCTATGTTTCACGCTATGATGTCTCAAGCCAGCCAGTTGACCGGATCCACTTCAAATTTAGTCAGGAAAGACTCAAGACGTTGATGTTGGTCCGTAGTGAAAACTGTGAGTTTTCATCAAAAGGCGTTGCCGTGGCGACGCGGCAAATTTCGATCGAAATTTAAAGTGCAGTAACTCGACTCTACAAGGTCCTATCTTCACCACATTTATACTGTTTGATGACTGTCCGTCTCTGAAGACATGTACATGCTAATTTAGAACCATAGTCATAGCGCCACCTGGTGGCGGGAGGAAGTGCATGTTTTGTTCCCAGATGTCTCTCTCTCAGCAGGTTAACCACAGCCACCTCAAATTTGGTCCAAACATTCCCAAGACGTGGATGATATTAAGTTTTGAAGCTCTCGAGGTTTTGTCAAACGCTGTCACCGTGGCAACAGCTCGCAGATCCCTTCCCTCCTGTGGGCTCTCCTGTCATCTCCTGCACAACGGCAACCAGGACTACAATCTACAAACTGGCATTTTCACCTGTAGAACTGTGAACTGTGAACTGGTTTACAATGAGTGGTGAAAGAATAATGTCTTTATATATAGTAGCAAAATACTTCATTGAATTATTCTTTCCATTACATACATCACATCTCTATTTACATACATCAATGGAGTCTCAGAAAGTTGTGTGATAATGTGCAGACTATGTACATTGTATTAATATGTGTGGTCATTGGCAGTGATATGTAAGAAGCAAAGATCCTTGTGATCCTTGGTTTCTGGAGAGCAGAGGTCAAATAATACTACCAAATATCTCAGTTGTCATAATTCTTGTATGTTTACATTGTGCAGTTTATTCTTATATCCATCAACATACAATAAATCAGTGTTTATGACACGGCTGGAATGATTCCTGGAACAATGAGTTACAAAAAAAATACACAGTTACTATTGTTTAATATTTTAATCAAACCTTTGAATGATCAACTGAACACAGAACCACAGCAAACAAATCAAATAAATCAATAAAGGCCAGATGCTGCTTCTTTTACGGTTTTCGCTCATTTCTTGAACTAAAAGTCAAGTGTTCACTCTTTCCCAACCCGCTTGCATTTAAACCTGGCTCCCGTCTCTCTGTGGTTCTGTACCTGGACTGTACCACCTCACTAGCTGTCTTCAGAGCGTCTCCCTTCCTACTTTCACATAATGGTATGATCCTATCTTACTCTGTTCTCGCATGTGATTGGCCGCATGGTGTGTCCATCACAATAACAGTCTGAACATGCGGCGCTCCTGACGGCAGTCGGCTCTTCTCCTTCAGCTACAAAGAATCGGACGCTTTGCTTCTGCTTCATAAAGTCTTTGGAGGGCGAGAGGAGGAAAACATCATGGAGATGTGGAGTTGGCTTTGGTTAATGAGGTCAGTCTGAGGCTGAATGGCCGAACAAACAAATCAGTGGTCAGTTGTTAGCTAATTAGCTAATGCTAGCTAATGTGCACAGCTGCTACGTTTTACTGCCATTTGAGGCATATATATATATATATATGTATATGCTAATAAGGGCACAACAGTTTTACACTGATGGTTCTCATGTTCTCTGTGTTTGCACTAGAACCTCCAGAAGTTCCTCAACGATCCTCGCAGCTGTTTCCTCAGAGGGAGAAAGAGACACTCTGCAGCAGCAGGAGAGTTAAACCTCAGTCTTAGTGTAATGTTAATCAAAGTCCTGTTTAATTAGTAAGTGTGTCTGCAGTGAGTTTGCTGCTAATGTGGCTAATCAGTGGCTAACATGCTGGCTAGTGTTAGCATGTAGCATTAGCAGGTGGCCTGTTTGTAAGGGGATGTTCTTCAGGAGCAGTGACGTTGCTCCCTGTGGTGTCACCTGGAGCTCAGGTTGTCTGCTCTGCTGAGCCCTTTGAGACAAATCAAATCAAAAGAGCTGTAGTTTTATTGTAAATCTCTTTCCTGTTGCAGGTGGCTGCTCCTCTGGGCTGAAGAACCTGTGGGACACGAACAGCTTGTGGTAAAAACACTCAACTTTACCTAGAACATCAGATGAATGTGTTTAGACATGAAATGTGAGCTTGTATTTTCTCCTCACAGAGCAAAGTAATCATTTTCATCCATATCAAACTCTGATTTCTCCCTGAACTACTTGTTGTTCCACTTTTCTAATATGATGATTTACAGGTAGAAAACAGTTCTATAATGTTAATGTCACTAAATGTTGGAATTGGAGCGCAATAAACACTGAGGATTTGTGAATTCTTGCAGTAGATAATTCTCTCTATTGGTGCCTGTTTGTAAAGGGAGAATCTAAAATAAAAGTATCCAGGTGTCTGGTGGGAAGAGTTGAGGAATCAGTAAATATGAACACAGGATGTCGTCACATCAAACTTTATTTAAAATGAAGAGAACAATTTCCAAATGATCCATGAACAGACCAGTTTAACCTTCTGTCTGGTCACTCTTAGATAAAAGTTGTGCTGTTTTTGTGTTTTTCCAGGATGCAGCAGGAGAACCTGAATCAGCCGTGGATCCAAACAGAAGGTCCTGTGGAAATATAGCAGACTGTGTCCTGTGTTTCATGGTCATGGATTCAGTGTAATGTGAAATTGATCATTTGTGAACCCTCTTTAGTGATTTATTACAACAAGGTGCGTTTAACCCCACTTTGGGACGGTAGGCAGGTAGAAAATACCTAGACAAAAGTACCTTCTACCTGGTTGGAGCCTCAAAGTGGGCTAAAACACTTAGTAATATTTTTCCCTGTAAATCAAGTGCATAATGATGAGCAAAATCGCAAAAGTGTTTTTGTGGCTTTTCAATAAAATGAGCTGCATAACCCCTTACTCCACCCTTGGGAAATGCTGGGGAGATAGACTGCCCCCCCAGTCTTGCCCTCGCAAGCCGCCTTCCTTCACGCTCCAGGTACCCATGCCGTGGATGCAGGGCCGGCTCTAGGCATAGGCCATATAGACGGTTGCCTAGAGCGCCAGCTGCTGCAAGCTGGTAATAATTTGCATTCCCGAGTGGCGCCCCCCGTCCGTCCGCCGCTGTCGAGACGCGCGCACCCCCCCCTCAGTTGATAAACCTGCCATAGAAAGCCTTGACCAAAATGAAGATGACCTGCTCTTTCTGTGAGCCAGCACAGCGTGTGTGTGTGGAGGGGGGTCTGAAAAAAACCAAACACTGAACCTGAATTAGGGCCAGACTAGTTGCCATCATTTTCTCACATTGCCATTGACAGTTTTTTCTATTGTCTCTTTTTGGTCGTTATCAATTGTTAATGTTGTCAAGTTAAAACCGTCTATCCAAAAAATTGTTGTAATTATAGCTACTTTCCTCACTGAGGAGTTGTGTCCTGTAGGAGTAACTATTTATCAATAGAATAGAATGCCATCCAGCCAGTGCATCATTCAGAAAAATAGCTTAAATAAATAAAAAACACGAGAATAAATTAATTTCACATCTCACACACACAAGTGTACATATTTTCCTCTCATTTCAAAATAGAGTTGAGAGTGGTTATTGCTGTTGGGTAAAAATTGAGTCTGTTTGTCCGTGTTTTGATAGACCTGAAGCGTCTACCTGATGGCAAAGGTTCAAACAGGGAATGGCCGGGATGAGAAGTGTCTTTTGTGCTGTGTTTATGACCCCTGAAGCACTTTTCTCAGAGCCACTGTGCAGCTGGTGGACCATATGCATATGCAGTAAGTCAAAATGCAGTCGCTGACAGATATTATTCCCCCTGAGCACCCTCAGAAAGTACAGTCTCTGCTGGGCCTTTTTCAGCAGCTCAGATGTGTTTACGCCCCAGGTCAGGTCCTCCTGCACAGGTGCGAGGGCCCTTCAACGCTGCTTGCAGCTTTAATTTCTTCTAGATTTCCTTCTGAGCAGGCCGTAGACGGCTGTCTTACTGTTAACCTGAGATACTGAGGCGTGGGCAAATTTGACCGACCTCTCACATACAGAGCAGAGCAAGCAGCTGACGCAGTCTTGACGTCGAGGTGACGGAGAATGTGACGGAGTCAAAACTCCAGAAGCACGTGATCCCACAGAGGTGCCTTCGCATGTAATTGGCCCCCGGTTCTGAGGAGAGGGGGGGGGGGGGGGGGGATGCGTGCGTCTCAGGAGCGCCGGACAGGGGGCGCCACTCGGGGATGCAAATTATTACCGGCTTGCAGCAGCGCCCCTCCAGTAGCTGGCGCTGTAGGCGACCGCCTATATGGCCTATGCCTAGAGCCGGCCCTGCAGACATTTATTATCTCTCGTATTTCACACCCTTCTTTTCAAGACTTTTCATGTGCACTGACTCCGACGCGCAGTCAAGACATGTTTGCTCTGTGCCTCCTCATGTAAGCCACCTGAGAACAACCGTGCACATGAGATAATGAGGGCAGAAAAATAACAAGATACACAAAGAGAAATCATGGAAACCAACTTTTTGTAACTGGATGTTGTGGATTTGATTAAAAAGGGTTCATGCCTCCGCAGTAGTTTGGATATTTCACATATCACATGACCTCTTTTTAGATCTGCAGGAACTCGCTCTCTTTTGTCACGTTGCCTCTGAAATCCCCTCCACGTCTTATAGTCTGTTGTGTCACGTAATGTGTGTGGTGTGGATTTTTCTGTTGCCTCTTTTCATGCCTTTCGTCGCAGCATGAACAGAGCGGTGGACAGGCACGTACAGACTCTCAGCTCTGCTAAAGAGAAGGTGCGAATATCATCCTTATGTCTTACAGTGCCTGTTGTTTATTCACTGTTTCTCCTGCAAGCCAAGAAATTACTTCATCTACTGTACATTAACCATCCATTTCAGTGTTGTGTAGTTGTGTTTGTTTTTTTTTTCCCACCCATGACTGTACTCTTATTAGCATGGGAATGCCTCAGCAACACCTAAAATTACCATCCTTCATACCAAAGGTAGAAAGGGGACCCACTTTTAAGCCAGTCCATAACCTACATACACACACACACACACACACACACACACACACACACACGTTTCAGAGACAATGATGCTCAATGAAAGCAGTTGACAACACTGAAGAGATGATGCCCACTTTTCTGTTGAGGCAGACTGAACAGACACTCTGAGTCAGTTTGTGGCTTGTTTTTCTCCTGGAGACGGGAGTGTTTTTTTTAGGTGAACCTCTTTGGAGGAGACGGAACAGGTGAGTTTGGATGACACTGTGTTGACGTTGCAACATGTGGCTACTTATAGTCATTGCATTATCTGATGTCCTTTGATTAATTTCTTCCACAGACGAATTAGATCATGACATCTCTATCCTCCTCCCCTCCTGTCAGTGAGTCATGGCAACCCCACTATAGCGGCGTCGCCGGGCAGGATGTGATTGAATGTGAATAACGTGGGGGGATCTTAAACCAATAACAGGATTATAGACTCGACGCGGCCTTGTGACCTCAAGTTTTGTCTAGGCTGACCACTACTCTCCCTAGTCATCATGCATCAGGGACGTTTATGAAACACACACACACTCGTGCGTGCACATACACACACCTGACCAATCCATTATAGCAGCCAGTGGACTGATAACCATACAAAGCGACAGATGCAAGATGGAACCATGGAAGAGCTCGTTGACCTCTGCTCTGTTCTGGGCGCTGTGTTCGCTGGCGCAAATTACACGTCCATCCATCCCATGCATCCTCCCAGCAAAGTGAGACCGACTGTGGATCACAGATATAACCCGCTGCTGTCCAGAAATCTGAGCCCTTTCATGCGTGTGTGACAAAGAGAGAAATAAC